>NC_142435.1:119733636-120036666 GCF_059453495.1 Arachis ipaensis | reverse complement strand
AATATCACCATTAGATTAATATAGTAATTGAGGACAAATAAAACTATACATATATTATTCACAATCTAATTTTATTCACTTCAAAATTAAAAGAAAATATATTAATCTTTTTAAAATTACATTCAAATTTGTCTATAATACAAATAAACATAATGAATCCAAAAACATGTCTATTAAATAATTGTTATATTTTTTGGCTGAAATTAATACTTTGTTGAAATAATGTATATAATAAAGGATTATTATTATTATTATTATTATTATTATTATTATTATTATTAATCTTTTTAAAATTACATTCAAATTTGTCTATAATACAAATAAACATAATGAATCCTAAAACATGTCCATTAAATAATTGTTATATTTTTTGGCTGAAATTAATATTTTGTTGAAATAATGTATATAACTTCTTCTTCTTGTTGTCGTTGTTGTTGTTGTTGACACTTTGCTTGTGATTTTTTTTTCTTGTTTACACCTTGCTTTGTGAGTTTTAATTCATAAACTATTAATGTAATAATTTTTTTTACTGATGTCCAATATTAGTTTTATATATAGAACTGAAAATGTTAGTTCTTTTATAGGAATGTCTATTAAAGGCTCAAGTTGTAAAAAGTCTAAACACCTAATCTATCCCTAATTGCATCCAAATAAAGAAAATTTCATTAATGATTCAGGCCTCTTTGTAATTATTATAAACTTTGGGTGAGAATATAAATTCACAAACTAACTTGTACGATTGCACAACAACCACACATTTAAATCATTTTAAAATATCCTTTAAGAACCACTTATACTCTCACCACCATAGCCAAATCCATGAAAAATAATACTGTTATCTAGGAAAAAAGTTGTGTAATAATATTAGATGTTTCAATCCACCATGTTTTTTGAAGATAACTGTGAAACATACTCAATTTTTCTATTAATATATTATAAGAGAAAAACCCAAATCAGTCTCTGACAATTACCTCGAAAGACAATGAGGCCCCTGACAAAAAAAAACCCCAATTCGGCCCCTGACAAAAAAAAAATCCAACCCGGCCCCTGACAATTACCTCGAAAGGACAACGAGGTCCCTGTGTCAAAAAAAAAATCAATATTATTTTTTTTGGCACAAGGGCTAATCAGTCCCAAAAAAAATTATCAGGGGCCGGATTGGGTGTTTTTTTTTTCCTGGGGACCTCGTTGTCCTTTCGAGATAATTGTCAGGGCCGGATGGGGTATTCACTCTATTATAAATAGCCAGATAAATGGAAAAAGGTAAATGATATAGTAGTAGAATAACAATGTGTCACATTAACAAGAACGAAAAAAGGAGAGAAAGTTCAAACGAATGAAATATTAACCACCTTTTGATTTCCCTGAGAATTTTCAATCATATCAAACAAATCGTAACGTGATAATACAAGGATACAATGGAAGTTCTTTATGGTACAAGAATCAATCAAACTCAGAAAGGTTAGTCACATTTTTTATTTCCTTTTTTTTCTCTTTTCCCAAAGCTTCTCCATCCACAAATCCTTGATGGAATGGCAGTGATGATGAACCATCCAACGCCGCCGAGTAGCTTTTTCTCCAACACCATCAACTCTTTGACAAAACCTCACAGCTATACATGGATTGAACTTCCAACTTCACCCAAAAAATCAAATTCTATAACTGGGGAATGAATGCTTCCTTCTAGTACAAACTTAACTATAGGATTCTATGGTTCTACCTTTTCTCAGGATTGCGATCTCTCCCGGATTTTGGCCCTCGCAAAAAACACTCCAGCCAAAAGACCTACGAATTCCACACACATTTCAGCAGCGAAACAAAACAAAATACAGAACTATCATAATAATAATGCAAATGTAAACAAAGAACTAACCAAAGAAAATGCTAGCAGAATTCTGCAAACTAGTTGGAACATGAAACAGAAGGATGCCTGCAACTGAAAGTGGGATCTTATTCAACGAACCTACAAGGCTGCAAATGGCATACCGCCAATTAGTTACGTCAACATACTAACAGCTCCAATCAATTAAAACAGACACACTTCTGGCATTAAGGATTCAAATCTAGACAACAACAAACTACTGTTTCACAATTATTCCTAACCAGTCTGAGTTTTAAATTTTAACAAGTTGAGTTTGTCTTTTATTCTTTTATTTTTCAAGAGAGTACTACAGTTGACTTTATGGCTTGTCGGCAGCGAAACTAAAACGAAATATAAAACCTGTAAGTCGTAGCCCCTGTCTGATGAAGAAACCACATGGATGAGAAGCTAATTCCTAGACCCAAAAAGCCGCTTAAGGTCATCACCAGCCAAAAGCTAGGTAATCTCAGAAGTGGCCTGTCAATTGAAATACCAAAAATTTAATAAGATATGCAGAAAAATAGCACCGTATAAAGCACCTTCCGGAGATTCAGATTGCAGATATGTGTATTTGTATAAAGAAACACAACACAAACACAAAGCGAACGAAAACTTAGGATGCGATACAATAGTTTCGAGTCATGCAAAGATAAGAGAAAAAATAGGAGAAAAACTCACGTTGTTAAGAGATAATCCACCTCATTGAAAACCAAAATCAGGAAAATTCCCAAAGGCATTGAAAGGGTGTTGTTCAACAAGACCATCGAGAATTCATTTAAGTCTCCAGATTTAGTAACTTGCTTTGCTGTATCCATGACCCTTCGTAGGGTCAGCTGCAGCAATAAAATAAAAAACAACCAAATAATCAGCAAAGTTGACTAAGCCAACAATCGGCGCTATCTACATTTATTCATGAGAAAATTCTAAATGATTCTTTTAAAAGCTCCCCTGTTAAAAGGAGAACCAAATGACCCTTAAAAATCAGGAAATCTTTCCAATGCAAGAAGGGATAGTTGAAAAATGGTTTGCTTTTGAACAGAAAAGGTTTGATTGCATAAATTGGTTACTTCACTTCACCTACACTGAAGTATACCATATCAAAACACATTAAAAAAAAAATTTAAAATATAGGCAGCCTAATCTATTACAAGCATTAGTGGCTGATTTCACAGCTTGATCCTGTGACCTTGAGGTTGCATGAAAACAAGGAAGATTACAATGGTGAAGTTGAATTCACAAAATGAAATACTCACAGAATATGATGCTGTTAAGAAACAGTTTAATGTCTGCCAAGCATAGCCAGTTGCGTTGAAAGAGAGATCAGTAATCCCCCCAGTCACTGCTGAAATGATCTGCAAGAGGAAAGGGAATCACGTTGAAGAAAGAGGCACCAAGTGCTAATCAGACTGATCACTATTTTTGTTCTGATTAAAAAAATTATCTCCTATTATAGTGATTACATCGTTTGACAATTTGAACGGAGAAGATATCGGCAATAATAATGGTTGTGGGAGATGCATGCAAACATACCATTAAAAAAAGGGCAGTCCAGACTCTGTTGTCATGTTGCTTATTGAACAAGTACATCTCACCAAGTGCAGTTATAACATTAGTAACATTCTTCAGGACTGTCACCATGGCTACATTAATGTATTTCAAACTGCACATAAACAAATCATGATAAGCAAAACAATGCTACTAAGCAAGAGAGACTCTGTTGCAACCTCAATATGTAATCTAGATTACATATTTCACAACAAAAAGTTAGCATCCTTTATGATTTTGAGAATCTCCGGATAAGAACAAAATTTTCCTTGCACTATTTTCATTTCATGACTATATTGCTTTACTCATTCAAACAAAATTTCTCCGAGCTTATTCGGCAAAATAAAACAACCAAGCCTACTCCCATTAGGTAAGGTAGACTACATAGTTCAAGTGATCCCACAGATCATAAACCATACTAACATTTAACTCACTAACAATTAAATCTGATAATTTTTCCTATGGTTTTCTTGTTCTCCCTCATGTCTAATTATTGAAGTATTCTCTATCTGATCAATGATTCTATTCTCCTTACAAGGACTGTTCGAGTGTCCGTCACACGTGCCGAAATCACCTAAAGGGGAGATTCTACTGTCTTCTCTACAATTGATGCAACCAAACTTTCAATGAAATTCCCCATATCTAATAATAATAAAATAATAATAATTTGAAAAGACATATAAACGAAACATTGCTTGGTAGAAAAACCAGTCACTATATTGGAAAAAGATCAATATATTCCAATGAAGGAGGGAAGGAAAGTACTATAAATTTACAGTAGCAAAGAAAACTGAAGACTACATACCTAAACATGCTTGTAACAAGCATTCCAACAAATATAACATTCACAGGCAACCATACTTTGATCAATTTCCATGTCAAAGGTTCAGTTGAGACTAAACCAAGAAGGCTAAGTGTAGCAACAATAACCACCGAAATGAAATTCTGCATCCAAACAAACATCACCAATTACCTCATCAAACTATACAAGAAACAAAAATAATACATAAAAAGAGGAAAACATCAAGGGGAAACCAATTACCTGATACAACATCAAGGATATCCCTGCATTAAAATTGTAGCTTGAAAGCACAAACTTGTTAACCAATATCATGCCGCATGAAGAAAGGCAATAAGCAATTCCAGACAACAAAGCTTGATTGCTGAGTTTAACTCCCCTATTACTTCTTATAAACTTGCCATTTTCCACGTCGTGTTCATCATCTGTAGAAGCATTCATCTTTTGTGACCCAACTGTGGCTTCAACAAGGAGCGTTCGTACTTGTTTGCAGTGAACAAGGGCAACAAGAAGTACAACAAATCAAGATAAAAATTTCCCCTTTTCAAAAACCCGTTTGTGTTAATGATCAAAGGGAATGACCCATCACGGGTCACACCAGTAATCGTTCAAATAGCAGAGAATTAGATGAAAAAGGAGGCGAAAAGTCAAATTAGACGATTTGGGGATCAACGAACCCCAGAAATGTTTGATGTACGGAGAAAAAAGGCCGTTTGAGATTCAAAAATGGAAGCTTCTTTGCGTTTGGTGATGAAGCTGCCAACTTTTGTGGATGTGTCTTTGTCCTTTCCAAATCCTCAATAAACTGGAGATTGGCCAAAATCCACTCTTGCTTGGGTTCTTAATAGTTTTGAAATACATCATAATAATAACCTTATTATTATTATTATTATTTAACATGACCCTTTATTTAATTGAGATTTTTTTTCATATATTACCCATTTCTTGATTCCTCCAATTTCCACGAGTGTTATGGCTACTATTTGCCTTAAAGTAGAACGTTAAATATAATTAAAAATAATTTTTTAAATTTTTTTATAAAACGTGATCTTTTATTATTTAACATCTTTAATTATATATTTTCTTGTTCAACTTAAAGAATGTATGGGAAGAGTCTAAGAAATCATATTTTACAAAAAAAAAAAAAAGAAAAAAAAAAGAATCTATTCCTATTTAAAGAGCTTTGTGTTTTACACTTTTACCGTTTAGCCTCCGTAATTTCTCTAAATTAAACATCAAAACCAAAGGGAAAGGGTTTTTTCTTTTTTATATTTTTGTTTTGTTAATCATATCAGAAATTAGGCCACTTGTAAGATAGTAGTGCACTTGCATCGAATATGTTGTGCCCACCAAGATTAATGTTTCATGTCACTATTCAATTGTAACATGTTTGACCCGAAGATGTCTTATAAACGATCCAAATGAAAAAGTCAAACGTATCTTACATTCATACATTAGCAAAATATCAGAATTCCAAATTTCCAATTAAGTAAGAATGCACTGACTTTGCCTAATGAGAAACGCAAACTAATTTTCAAATGCTTCGTAAGTGTGACTTTTATCTTTTAAATTCTCAGGTGACTTTACCTTAAGCCAGAAAAAAACCGACCCCAATAATTTTGTGTGCTATTATTTTTTATAAATTATTAAATTTTATTAAATATAAAATATATTAATATATATGATACGGAACGTAAGCCAGGATAAGATGGAAGATCAAAGAAAGGGACTCCTCTACCTCAATTTGATTTTCTGATGCAACAGCTAAGAGAATCATTCTACCTCACCTGTTCACACCCAAGTTTCTCAAAAAAACTCAAAGAAAATTTCATTCATAAAATTAAGGAAAAAAAAATGGCTACCAGGTTTTAGAGAGTTTTTATACCTCTTAAATTTAAATCCATAACTCATAAGTTCACTAGAATAAAATATGGGCCAAATCATAATTGGGCCTAAAACAAACAAATAACAAAAAATAAAATAAACATAGAATAAATTCTAAGAAAGTGATGTCTCTTTTAATTCATTTTGACTAATGAGAGTTTTCAATGCATCTTGTAAAATAGTAAGACGTGTGACTTTTGATAATCATTAATCATTGTCTTGCCCAATTCTTGATGCATCTCCTGAACACATGATTTAGCCATGTTTGCAAAACCTTCTTTTATTCTCTTAGTTGTTGCTCTTGTAATTTGACCAATTGGCATATGACAGTTCTCAGTTTGTCCCATAGGGCTCGTATCATTCCCTCCCTCCTAAAAAAGATTCGTCCTCGAATCTGCATCACAAGCAAAAGGAGATAGGTCAGAGACATTAAAAGTAGTTGATACATTATACTCACATGGAAGGTCAATCTTGTAAGCATTGTTATTGACCCTTTCGAGCACTTGAAATGGACCATCACTCCTAGGGTCTAACTTGGATTTTCTTTGAGTAGGAAATCTCTCCTTTCTCAAATGAACCCATACGCAATCGCCAGGTTCAAAGATAAGTTGTCTTCGACCTTTATTCACCCGTTGGACTATCAACTTATTTTTCTGTTCAAGCGATTCACGTGCTTTCAAGTGCATTGCTTTAACCTTTTCAGCTTTATCTTCTGCATCCAAGCTAACAATATCACTCAAAGGCAAAGGTAATAAGTCCAAAACAGTTAAAGGATTAAAACCATAAACAAGTTCAAAAGGAGAAAACCAGTAGAAGAATGAATAGTTCTATTATAAGCAAACTCAATAAAAGGTAAACAATCTTCCCAAGTTTTCAAATTCTTACCAACAACAACAGCACGTAATAAGGTCCCTAGTGTTCTATTTACTACTTCAGTTTGACCATCAGTTTGAGGATGATGGTGCGGTAATTTATAACCACAAACTAACCGGTAAGTGCACCGGGTCGTACCAAGTAATACCTCAGGTGAGTGAGGGTCGATCCCACGAGAATTGATGGATTAAGCAACAATCATTGATTGATTGGCTTAGTTAGACAAACAAAAAAGAGTGTTTGAATATTCAAAGAGCATTAAAAAGTAATTAAGAATTTCAGAAAGCAAGCAGTAAATGAGCTGTGAAATATATATGGAAAAACAGTTAAGGTTTCAGAGTTATCTATTTTTCCGGATTAACTTTTCTTACTAACTATTTTAATTATGTAGGATTTAATTTATGGCAAACTATATGTGACTAGACCCTAATTCCTTAGACCTTTCTAGTCTCCTCTAAAATTCATTAACTGCCAATTCCTTGGTCAATTAATTTCAATTAGAAGCTGCATGATCAAATTACAGTTTATATGCCACAAAAACTCTAATTACCCAAAAATAAAAGAATTATATGTCACGTATCCCGTTAAATCCAGATAATTAAAATTTAGGAGAGTATGTTTTCAAGCTGTTGTTCAAGTAAAGAGTTTTTCCAAGTTATACAAAAACTCAAATAGAAAGAGGGTCATACTTCCGTTCCACCCAAATTCATAAGATAAATAGCGAAAACAATCCTTAAATTATAAATCCATACATGAATTAAAAGAGAAAAAGCAATAAAATTAATCCATAGAAATAGACAGAGCTCCTAACCTTAACAATGGAGGATTAGTTGCTCATGGTTCAGAGTAGAAAACTAGGATTGTAAAGTATGAATTGGAATAATGTTGTGTTCGAATCCCCCTGTTAACTAATTGGGATCCTTTTATATCTAATCCTAATAAATTTAAAATTCAAATTTCTAAAACTAGCATAATATCTTTTCCTATTTTAAAATAAAAATTAAAGTTTTAAATCAGAATTAATTATAGCAATCAGCACGTCTTCAATTGATGGGTGGGGACCACTTGCTTCGCAGGATCCACGCCTAACTTGGTGACGAGCTGCGCCTTACTTGATGGAGGCCTAATCCTTATGCATGCTTATTAATGTTTTGCGCCTAACTTGAAAAATCTCAAGTTAGGCGCAGCCTTGGCAGCGTGGTTGGAGAAGAAGTATGGACTATTATATATGTTGGAAAGCTCTAGAAGTTAGCTTTCCAACGCCACTGAAATCACGTTCATTGGACCTCTGTAGCTCAAGTTATTCAGGTTTGAGTACAGAGAGGTCAGGGTTGACAGCATCATTCGCCTTCTTCTTTTTTTCTACGGAAACTCCATCAAATCCAGCCAAATGCTACCTAAAATAAACAGAATTGCATACGACTCAAAGTAACATCCATAGTGGCTAAAAGATAATTATTCTTGATTAAACTCAACAAATTAAATGCAAATTCACTAGGAAAAGATAGGGAAGATGCTCACGCATCAGATGACAAGTAGTAGAGTATAATAATTTTGTGCCTAATTTACCCTATAAAACTTTCCAAAAATGACTCAAAAATTTTACGTCACGATTAGAAACAATAGTTTGGGGAATACTATGCAAACGCACAACCTCTCTAAAGAACAGATCAACAATATTTGTTACATCATCAGTTTTATGGCATGCAATAAAATGAGCCATTTTACTAAATCTGTCTACCACAACAAAAATGCTATCTCGACCTTTTTTTGTTCAAGGCAAACCAAGAACAAAATCCATAGAAATATCAACCCACGGATGCATAGGAACAGGTTAAGGGGCATACAAACCATGTGGTAAAGACTTAGATTTAGCCTGTTTACATGCAACACACTTAGCACAAAATTTTTCAACATCTCTACGCATGCGTGGCCAGTAAAAATTTTCAGATAACACATCTAATGTCTTATGCACACCAAAATGACCCATCAAACCTTCATTATGTGATTCAAGAACAAGTAAGTCCCTCGTAGAACAAGCAGGCACACAAATTCTATTACCACGAAACAGAAAACTTTCATGTCTATAAAATTTGTTAAATGCACTATGTTCACAAGAGGCATAAATAGCAGAAAAGTCAGAATCAGTGACATACAACTCCTTTAAAAACTCAAATCCCAATAACTTAGAGGTAAGTGTAGTAATCAAAGCATACCTCCAAGATAAAGCATCAGCAACGACATTATCTTTACCTTATTTAAAGGCAATCACATAGGGAAATGTTTCAATAAATTCCACCCATTTAGCATGTCTTTTATCAAGCTTACCTTGTCCTTTTAAGTGCTTCAAAGATTCATGATCCGTGTGAATCACAAACTTCTTAGGTAAGAGGTAGGGTTGCCAAACCTCTAAAGCCCGAACCAAAGCATATAATTCTTTGTCATATGTTGAATATTTACGCTGAGCTAAATTCAACTTTTCACTGAAGAAGGCAATGGCTCATTTTTCCTGCATTAAAATAGCACCTATACTAATCTCAGAAGCATCACATTCAATCTCAAAGATTTTATCAAAGTTAGGTAAAACAAGAATAGGAGTAGAACACAAACAGTCTTTTAGGGTATGAAATGCAATGTCTTGTTCCCTTTCCCATTTAGATCCAACATCCTTTTTTATAACCTCTGTGAGAGGTGCAGCAATGGTAGAAAATTTTTTTACAAATCTTCTATAAAACCCAGCTAACCCATGAAAACTTCGTACCTCAGAAGCATTCTTAGGCGTTGGCCATTCACGAATAGCCTTTACCTTTTCCTCATCAATTTCAATTCCACTCGCACTCACAACAAAACCAAGAAATATAACTCGATCAATACAAAAAGTGCACTTTTTAAGATTAGCATATAATTTTTCTTTTCAAAGCACTTCCAATACAGCTGAAACACGTGACAAGTGGTCATCCAAACAAGTGCTATAAATGAGAATATCATCAAAATAAACAACAACAAATTTACCCAAAAAGTCTCGCAAAACATGGTTCATTAGACGCATAAAAGTACTAGGGGCATTAGTTAACCCAAAAGGCATTACTAACCACTCATATAACCCATGTTTTGTTTTAAATGCAATCTTCCATTCATCCCCTGGTTTCATTCTAATTTGATGATACCCACTTTTCAAATCAATTTTAGTGAATATGCATACACCATATAACTCATCAAGCATGTCATCTAACCTAGGGATAGGATAACGATACTTTACCGTAATTTTATTGACTGCACGATAATCCACACACATTCGCCAAGTACCATCCTTCTTTGGAACTAACAAAACTAGTACAGCACATGGACTCATACTCTCCCGGATGTGACCTTTGGCTAATAACTCCTCCACTTGCCTTTGAAGCTCCTTTGCCTCTTCAGAATTACTTCTATAAGCTAGTCTATTAGGAATGCTAGCACCAGGAATAAAATTAATTTGGTGCTCAATCCCATGTAATGGAGGCAAACCACGTGGTACGTCAGTAGGGAAGACATCGGCAAATTCCTGCAACAAAGAGACAAAGCTATTTGGCAAATTTGGGTTAAGTCAGTGTCAGAGAATAAAGTATCCCTAAACCGAACCATAAACAAAGCTTTCTTGCCTATTAAAGCACTCTTTAAATCTCTCTCTTTTGCAAAGAAACACAATTTGCTCTTAACTTTCTCAATTTTTTTTGTATTTGTACTACTCTCATGACATGGACTCTTTTCTTTCTTTTCACTCACCTTTGGGCCTTTTTCTATATTCTTTTCTCTCATAGCCTCTTTTCTCTCAAATTTTTCTGTGATCTCACATCCCATGTTTCTCTTGGCATCCTGTTGAAGCTTCAACTGATCAAGGTAAACCTCCTTAGGTGATAAAGGAGCAAGAGTGATCTTGCGACCATTAAAATCAAAGGAGAATCGATTCGTGTAACCATCATGAAATGCTCGACGGTCGAACTGCCAAGGTCACCCTAATAATAAATGACAAGCTTGCATTGGCACCACATCACACAATGCCTCATCAACATACTTGCCAACAGAGAATGCAATTGTCACCTGTTTGTCAACCTTGATCTCTCCACTGTCATTCAACCACTACAACGTATATAGTTTAGGATGTTGAACACATGTCAAACCCAATTTCTCCACCATAAGTGTACTAGCCACATTAGTCCAACTCCCGTCATCAATAATTAGACTACACACTTTTCCACCCACCAAGCATCTAGTGTGAAAAAGATTGTGGCGTTGCTCTAGACTATCTTCTTTCACCTGCAAATTCAAAGCACGTCTAACAACAAGAGATTCACCATGGACTACTGATGAGCGGATATTTTATACGCTTTTTGGGGATAATTTCATATAGTTTTGAGTATGTTTTAGTTAGTTTTTAGTTTATTTCCAGTAGTTTTTAGGAAAAATTCATGTTTCTGGACTTTACTATGAGTTGTGTGTTTTTCTGTAATTTCAGGTATTTTTCTGGCTGAAATTGAAGGAGCTGAGCAAAAATCTGATTCAGGCTGAAAAAGGACTGCTGATGCTGTTGGATTCTGACCTCTCTGCACTCAAAGTGGATTTTCTGGAGCTACAGAACTCGAAATGGCGTGCTTCCAATTGCGTTGGAAAGTAGACATCCAGGGCTTTCCAGCAATATATAATAGTCTATACTTTGCACAAGAATTGACGATGTAAACCGGCGTTCAACACCAGCCTTCTGCCCAAATCTGGCGTCCAGCGCCAGAAAAGGATCAAAAACTGGAGTTGAACGCCCAAACTGGCACAAAAACTGGCGTTCAACTCCACAAATAGCCTCTGCACGTGAATTGCTTAAAGTCTCAGCCCCAGCACACACCAAGTGGGCCCCAGCACACCAAGTGGGCCCCAGAAGTGGATCTCTGCATCATCCATCATAGTCCACTCATATTTTGTAACCCTAGGCTACTGGTTTAGTATTTAAACAACTTTTAGAGACTTATTTTGTATCTCATGACATTTCAGATCTAAACTTTGTATTCTCTGACGGCATGAGTCTCTAAACCCCATTGTTGGGGGTGAGGAGCTCTGCTGTGTCTCGATGAATTAATGCAAGTATTTCTGTTTTCCATTCAAACACGCTTGTTCCTATCTAAGATGTTCATTCGCGCTTAACTGTCATGAAGGTGATGATCCGTGACACTCATCACCTTCCTCAAATCATGAACGTGTGCCTGACAACCACCTCCGTTCTATATACGATTGAATGAGTATCTCTTAGATTCTTAAATCAGAATCTCCGTGGTATAAGCTAGAACTAATGGCGGCATTCATGAGAATCCGGAAAGTCTAAACCTTGTCTGCGGTATTCCGAGTAGGATTCAATGATTGAATGACTGTGACGAGCTTCAAACTCCGGAAGGCTGGGCGTTAGTGACAGACGCAAAAGGATAGTAAATCCTATTCCAACCGGATCGAGAACCAACCGGTGATTAGCCGTGCTGTGACAGAGCGCGTGAGCGTAGTTTTCACTGGAAGGATGGAAGGTAGCCATTGACAACGGTGATCCACCAACACACAGCTTGCCATAGGAGGACGTGCGTGCGTGAATCAGAAGACAGAGGAAAGCAGAGATTCAGAGGACAAAGCATCTCCAAAACTCCAACATATTCTCCATTACTGCACAACAAGTAACTTTTAATTTATGCTCTACTGGTTATTCATAATTCAACTGATAAACATAATTGACTTCCTAACTAAGATTTACAAGATAACCATAGATTGCTTCAAACCAACAATCTCCGTGGGATTCGACCCTTACTCACGTAAGGTATTACTTGGACGACCCAGTGCACTTGCTGGTCAGTGGTACGCGTTGTGAAAAGTGTGATTCGCAATTTGTGCTACCAACTACATACTCAACATCACCATCAGAACAATTCTCCAAAGATGGCATGCTATTATGATCAGAGTCATCACCATGATCAGAATCAGACACAATATCATCTTCTCTAATAACCATCAATCTCCTATTTGGGCAATCACTAGTATAATGACCCATACCATGACACTTGAAGCATTTAATATCTCGATGTCTAGAAGTAGCAGAAGAAGAGTTAGAATTACCTTTCTTCTTGGTAGCATCAAGCAATGCATTAGATTCAACACCCTTAATCTTTGTTGTGTCAACACTACAAGACTCCCACTTTGGATTAGCATGTGATAATCCTCTTGGTGCTCTTTTTTGTTGTTGCCTCTCCACCTTCATTGCCATACTGACCAAATCCTCCATCTCCACATAATGATGTAACTCCACCACATCAGAAATTGCTCTATTCAAACCACCCACAAATCGTGCCTTAGTAACCTCAGTGTCCTCTTCTATGTTGGTAGTAATCATAAGCATTTCCATTTCCTTATGGTAGTCTTCAACGGACTTAGAGCCTTGAGTCAGTCGATGTAACTTCTGATGCACTTCCCTATAGTAGTACGAAGGCACAAATTGTTTCTTCATGAGGCGCTTCATAAGATCCCAAGACTCTATATGGTGATCATCATTCTGCCGTCGTGTCTTCACTAGTTCATCCCACCAAAGCAAGGCATAGTCAGAGAATGCAACTGCTGCCAAACGAACCTTCTTTGCCTCAGAGTAATTATGACAAGCAAAAATTCTTTCTACCTTACGTTCCCACTCCAAATAAACTTCAGGATCATTTCTCCCTTTGAATGGTGGTATTTGCATCTTGATGGCGTTGATGTTGCTATCTTGACTTTTATGTCGAGGTGTTATAACCCCATCAGAGTCATCATCAGAAGGTACATGATTCTGACACCGATTCCGGAAAGGTCCTTGTTTAGTAATCTTGGATAGTGTCTGTGTCACCTCTTACTTCCATGCTTCCAATTCAGTCAAGCGATTAGTTAAGTGTTGAATGGCCCTTTGCATCAACTCCATGTCAACTAAAGTATCTTCGGAATGAGCTGCCATAACAATGAACCTGTAACAAAAATGTTATAAAAGGACCTCATAATCACTCGCTCACGTGTTTCACTCAAAGATGGATACTCGTGTTTATTCTCAAAATTGGCTTTTACCCTCTATTGAACTTACCATTCTTGCCTTTTACCACTCTTGAATCTCTTTGACTGTTGCACTTTAGAATTCAAATAAAAATAAAAGATAGAAAAAAATCGACGCAACAATAAGAGGAAAAGATGGACAGAATAATAAAAAGGGACAAAGACACAAAAGACAAAAAATAAGAATAATAAAAAAATAAGAATAAGAATAATAATAATATCGTATGTAATGCATTTTTTTTTTGAGATTGTTGCTTTGTTTTTTTATAAGAACACAACACTTTTTTTTTGTGTGTGTATGTTTTTTTTTTGCTTGAGTGCTACTATGTAACTTCAAAGTATGTACTTTTAAGTATGTACTCTTTTTTTTTTGTTTTTTTTTTGTACTCAAGGTGTGTTGGCTAGGGAAAGAAAATAATCCTAGGGAAAGGAATTAAAAGTCAATCAACAAGAAAAGAATAAGACATAAGGATAAAGTCACTATCCGTGGCTGGAATTTTTTTTAATTTATATAGAACATAAAAAGGGTGAACGTAGACTAATGAAAATTAATCTAATACCTGATACCAAATGATACGGAACGTAAACCAAGATAAGATGAAAGATCAAAGAAAGGGACTCCTCTACCTCAATTTGATTTCCTGATGCAACAGCTAAGGAAATCACTCTACCTCACCTGTTCACACCCAAGTTTCTCAAAGAAACTCAAAGAAAATTTCATTCATAAAATTAAGGAAAAAAATGGCTACAAGATTTTAGAGGGTTTTTATACCTCTTAAATTTAAATTCCTAACTCATAAGTTCACTAAAATAAAATATGGGCCAAATCATAATTAGGCCTAAAATAAACAAATAACAAAAAATAAAATAAACATAGAATAAATTCTAAGAAAGTGATGTCTCTTTTTAATTCATCTTGACTAATGAGAGTCTTCAATGCATCTTATAAAATAGTAAGACGTGTGACTTTTGATAATCATTAATCATTGTCTTGCCCAATTCTTGATGCATCTCCTGAACACATGATTTAGCCATGTTTGCAAAACCTTCTTTTATTCTCTTAGTTGTTGCTCTTGTAATTAGACTAATTAGCATATGACAGTTCTCAGTTTGTCCCATAGAGCTCGTATCAATATATATATATATATATATATATATATATATATATATATATATATATATATATATATATATATATATATATATATATATATATATTTCAATATATAATATTTTAAAAATAACACGTATAATCTTTTGTTTTAAAATAAATATAAAATATATAAATACGTATAAAAATATTTTTTATATATTAAAATTAATTATTATACAGTATTATTTTTAATTACAAAAATAAAATAATTAAATTATTTTATATTACTTAAAAATAACTAGATTATTTATTAAAAATTTAAAAACATTATACTAGTTGATTTTTGTTAAGAGTAATTATCTAAATCAGTTCCTAAAATTTTTAAATTGGATACTTTAATTTTCCCAACTTTAGTAAGAATCAATAAAAGAAGACATGCAACTGGTGGACTTTCGCTTAGTGATCTTACAATTGGATTGACAGAATTTTAATAAGATTGGAGTGGTTGAAAATGTTTTCATGAGTACAAAATTAGGAGTACAAAATCAGGAGTACACTATAAAAAGGAAGAGTACAAAAAATAGTTGACGAGTTTTTTTGTAATTTTTTTTTTGTTCTTACTCTACTTACTGTGTTGAACTTTCTTGTTCAAAAATAATTCCCCTAACTTTTGAAATACACAAAAGCCTCTCTCAAGTTTAACTTTCGCAAAAAAATCAGTTTCTGACCTAATTTTTTGATTAATGACAAACGAAAAATATTAACATGAAAGTCTAAGTTAGCACACGTGGTAGTCAATTATTCCATCTACAAACAAACAAATTAGTCCCTGAACTCAAAACTACTTCGTTTTGGCTTTGTCCCCTTCATGTGCCTCCTTTGTCAGAGGCCATGTACGTATCACCGAAAAAACCTCCGACCTGAAGCCGCCCAATCTATTGGTCTCAAGTAGTACCAACAAGTCAATAACAATGGGTGTCAAACACTTTACACCCATAAGATAGAGATTTTTTCTTCAGTTTAAAGTCTAATTAGGTCTTCACTAGTCATCAACCCGGAGAAAATCCTTTATTACTGCGGATTTAAAAAAAAAATACTCGTAGATTATCTAATTAAAAAGATTCTTAGCTTATATAGAGTGGTGCACAGTCTCTAGAGTCTAATGACTTCAATCAAGAAAATCAAAGAATTGCATAGCTTCATTAAGAGTGATCACTGCTACCTATTTGATTAATAAATTACCAACTCCTATTTTATCTAACAAATCACCTTTTGAGTTGTTGTTTAATCAAAAACCAGACTGCACTTCATTAAGAGTGTTTGGCAGTGCCTATTTTCCTTTGTTCAGACCATGCAATCAATCAAAATTGGATTACAAGTCTCACAAATGTATCTTTCTAGGCTATACTCCTAATTACAAAGGGTATAAATGTCTGTCTCCAAATGGCAAAATTCATATCACTAAAAATATTTTGTTTGATGAATATATTTTTTTCTATAATGAATTATTTGGTATGATTAGATCCGATTCTCAATCTGCTACTTTACCTTATAATCAATCTGATAATTATTCTATACCTTCTATATCTACTATCAATTCTAATTTTCTTTTGCATAATCATAATAATCATAATACTTTTATTACTTCTGCATCAATAAATGACAAATCTTCCTTTAATCACTTCTAATCCTGCAACTAGTCACAATCATGATATTTTACAAGTACAGAATACCCAAATGAATCAGACGTAGCCTACTAACAATAGAATCTGTGAATCATAATAATTCTTCTATTGCTACTAACACTATAAATACTACTAATCCCAACAATACTCATGCAATGATGACTAGATCAAAAATAGGCTCTCTTAAACCAAGACTTTTCATTACTATTCTTTTCTCTAGTTCTGAAGTAGAGAAACCTCATAAGAATCCTATTAAAGCTCTAGCTATTTCTCACTGGAAGAAGATCATGACTGATGAATATTAAGCTCTAATTTGAAATCATACAAGGACTTAGTTCCTAAACCACCAGGAACCAAAGAAATATGTTGCAAATGGGTTTTTGCATTAAAAGACACCCTACATATGCCACAATTCAAAATCATAAAGCTAGGTTAGTGACCCAAGATTTTCATTAGGAAGAGGGATTTGATTTCAAACAGGTGTTTAGCCCTGTAATTAGACCAACAACAATCAGACTAATTTCGAATTTAGCTCTAATTAGAAACTAGGTTATTAGGCAGTTTGATTTTAACAATGTCTTCCTAAATGGTGACTTGCATCAACTTATCTACATAAAACAACCAATTGGTTTTGAAATTAACAATGATACTTATGTTTGTAAACTTGACAAATTTTTCTATGGCTTGAAACAAGCTCCAAGAGAGTGGTTTATCAAGCTTAGTTCAACTCTACACTCTTTTGGCTTTGTCAATATAAAATCTTATACATCCTTATTCATTATGAAGAATTCTAATGTTCACATTTATATTGTGTTAAGTTGATGATATAATCATCACAGGAAATAATGCTACTGCTATTCAGAACATGATACACAAATTGGATACAATTTTTTCTATAAAGAATTTCGAAGAATTAAATTACTTTGTAGGTATAGAAGTTACTAAAACTGAACAAGGACAGATTCATCTTTCACAAAAGAAATATGTTATAAATTTATTGTCCCAATTAGGAATGGGACAAGCTAGTACTATGCCTTCTCCTATGGTGTCTTCTCTTCAATTACTGTCTATAGATTTTGAAAAATTGAAGATCCCAAGCTGTTTAGAACTGTTGTGGACTCTTTACAATACTTACTGATTACACGACCAGACCTATCCTTTGCAGTGAGTAAAATTAGTCAGTTTATGCATAGTCCTTTGTTGGCACATTGGAAGGCAGCAAAGAGAGTTCTTAGATACTTGCAAGGCACTAAGCATCATGGCCTGATTCTGCACAAGAGTGATGACATGATGCTGTATTGATTTTCTTACTAAGACTGGGCAGTAGACCTTGAAGATCGTAGGTCAGTGTCAGGCTATTGTGTTTACCTTGGTGGTAATTTAATTTCATGGTCTTGCGAGAAACAAGCGACTATTTCTATATCCTCTACTGAAGCTAAGTTTCGAAACTTGGCATCTTGTGAAGCAGAAATTGAATGGTTGCAGAATTTTCCTGTTGAATTGGATGTGAAGCTTACTACTACACCTACAATTTACTATGATAATCTCAGTACTATTTTATTCATGGTCAATTTTATTCTACATGATAAAACTAAACACTTTCAGCTTGAGGTTCAATTAATTCGTGACAAAATCCAGAGGAATTTGCTCCATGTTGTTCATGAACCAGGGACTAATCAAGTTGCAGATTTACTAATTAAACCTCTTACAGCAACTATCTTTGAAAGATTAAAGTTTAAACTGAGAGTTGTTCCTAAACCAACTATCTGCTTGAGGGTGGTGTTAGTAAACATGCATATATATAGTAGAATTGCTTAGCAACAAAGCAAGAAAATCAAACTTGATTGGTTCAAGTTAGTTTTGATTTGTTGTAATTATGTTAGGCTTAGTTAGTTGGACTCTAGCTACATATATGTATATGTGTAGTTGCTAAGTAGTACGTATGCAACAATTGTATTTTTCATTCACATTAATTCAGTTTTTCTTTTACTGCAAGTTATTGCAGATTATTGCACTCTTCGTCTCTGTTCTGAGTTCTTGCTTTATTCTAACTCTCTTGATAGAGCTTTCATAGTGTTCGTTGTAGAATCTTTACAATAATGACTCCTAAAAAGTATACTTCGTTTGACAAAATGATCCAAGCATTAGTCAAAGATTAATTTATTTGGTCAAGTGTTCATTTTTTATAAAATTTCTAATTTACCCCATCATTTTCTCGCTCAATTATTACCATTAACATCACCCTTATTCCCTCTCCATTCAATTCCACTGCCACCGCCCCATCTTGTCCCCTTCATCTCCTTTTATCACCATTAACCCCATTCCATCCCATTCCTCTATCTCATCCAGTTCCATTATCAACACCCCATCCACCATTCGTCATTCATTGTTGGAATCATCAACATCATCATCATCATAATTCTCCACAAATGTCAGAAGACTTGAATTTTATATTACAAAGAGAGAATCTGAATTTGTCTTCTCTTTTTTATTCATTTATTCATTAAATTCAAGTATTTTTCTCATTCTTTACTCTCACTTAGGTATTATTTTTTATTCCATTCTTTTTTCTCCTTTATTCAATTTCAATATTATACCTTGTTATTTTTTTATTATTTTTTAATTCATTTTATCATCTTTCTGATTTCTATTTACTATTTAAGAAAAAAAAATATGAGTTTTATGAAGATTTTTATTTTCTTTTTTTATATATGAATTTTGTTATTATTCTATGGTGATGATCCAAATAATTTGTTGAAGGGTTGAAAGATAACCGTTTATAGAATAGATATGAATTATTGATATTTAATTTATTTCTCTCTTTCATTTCATTTGGCTCAAACTTATTTTGCTATGTATTTTTCACTCACTTTTTTTAACAAGGAAAAGAAAAGAATGAACAGAAGAGGTAGAGACATAGAACAAGAGAGATTGTCGAAGAAGTCATAAACAAAAGGAAAGAACATCCAAGAAAGATAATACTGAGGCAGTAACGAATGAGATTGTGGTAGTGCGTGGGTGCATGGTAATGGCGGTAGAGTGGTGGTGGAATGTAATGGGTTCAGAAGAATAGTGGTGCATGATGGTAATGAAAATGGAGGGAGAGAGAGAGAGGATAATTTAGTAATATTATAAGAGGATGTGAGAATAAACTAATAATTCACAAAAAAAATTTAACTGTTGACCAAATAAATTAATTATTGACTAGATGTTTAGATCATATTGTGAAATAGAATATATTTTTTGAAGGTTATTTTGTTATTATTATTTTGTGGAATTCGTTTTTTGTCGAAATCTGAATTTTTTAAGTGTCAAAATAATTATTTACTCGATTTTAAATGACATTGCTCTGTATGCAATTTGGAAAACTTTCGATATTAATCTTCTTCGTTGTGTGATCGGGAGAGAAAAAGAACGTGGGTATATTTGGTTTAAAACAAAGCAGAAATGTAACACCCTATTATATAAAACTTTACGTCTAGACGTAAATTAGGAATGGTGAGCCGCTACGACCTCTAAAAATAAAATACGTACATGATATAGTTGAAAAAAGTTATAACTAGAAAACTTGAAAAAGAAGTTAAGCAAAATCGAAACAGAAATCGCATCGCTCACGAAAGATAAGCGTAGATGAATAACTAAGATAGAAAAGAAAGCTAAAAGACCATAAACATAGATTAGAATTCTAAAGTACAAATATCAAACTCCAAAATCAACCTACGAAGCAAAAGCCGACCAAAGTATATATATATAACCCAAAATATCCCCCGACTCGAAAAACTGACTTGTTTCTCCAAGTCAACCTCTAAAAGGGATAACTATAAAATACAAGATGGAGAATCTATATACATATATAAACATAAATAAAATACAACCCTAAGTTTCCAGAGTTCTTCGCTTCCATAAAGTCTCCAGAATGTTCAGTGAAGTACCTCCTGATTTGTATCTGAAAAGCAACAATATGTATGGAATGAGAATCGGAGGTTCTCAGCATGGTAAAGGTGCCCACATAGTTAATATAAAAAGTCCCGAAAAAGCCAGAAGTAATCCTAGAACTCCGACACTTAGATATAAACTTAAAGGAATGAACCAAACCATAAATTTAGTAAAACTCTCTAAGGTATCTAAGTCTCCATGTAACTCTAATTCTACAGTTCACTTTCTGTCTCATTAAACGCTAACCTTACAATTCACTCTTTGTCTCCTTTAATCTAATTGTGATCCAATCCTTTAATTTTCACTTCCTCAATTCCTCCAAAATTTTGGTGCACAGACAAGCAATACAGACAAAACAAACATGTAACACCCGACCACACAAAGCTTTACGCTTAAGTCGTAAAACAGAGGTGATGTGGTATTACGACCTCTAAAATAAAATAAGTACATATAATAGCAGAAGAGTTATAATATGCTAGGAGCCTTGAGGAAAAGGGGGAAATAAAAATCGCACAATAAAGGCGCAACGCTCAAGGAACGAGTTAACTTACGTGCTAAGAAAACCATAACTATCAAACATAAGCTAACAGAAGTGGGAATAGAGTGCCAAAGATACAAAATATCAAGCTCCTAACTCAGCCTGCGAAGTCAAGACTGGCCGGAGAATATTTACACATATATATACATACATATCCAAAACCCAAAAGTACATATACACAATCCTGCCTCTCCATAAACCTCTAAGAGGATCAAAAAGAATAAGTCATGCGGAGAGAAAGCTAAGTACATATATATACATCACTGTACAACAAAACTATACAACAACACTATCCAGTAACCCCTCCGCTTTAAGAGTCCAGACGCCTAACGAGATGGCTCCCGACCTGCATCTGAAAAACAACAACATAGTATGGAATGAGAACCGGAGGTTCTCAGTATGGTAAAGGTGCCACACACATAATATATAAGGTCCTGGGAATGCCAGAGGCAATCCTAGAACGCCGACACTCAGATTGTAGAGCTTAAAGTATTAAACAGAAGCCATAAAAGACGGTTTCCTAAAAATATTTAATCCTAACTTAACTTAACCTTAAATCTAAGTCCTATACTGCCATTCCTCCATACCTCCAATTCCATCATGCATTTTCACAGACAAATAAACAGATAAAGGCAAACACAAGAAAGTTACAACTACTGCAGGTAACAAATACACATTTAGCATGGCAAATACAGATAGGCACACCCAATTAGAGCACAAGCAAGTAATTCAAGTAATATGCATATGATGCATGCCTGTCCTATGGCTGATGAGGCTCATCTGTCGGTTATCCAGCCAACCCGACAAGTCTGAATTGTCCTTAGACTGTCCCCCGACGTGCATCCCCAAGAGTCTATGCATAGATTTTTCTCAAATAATCAATATTGCTCAATGGGGGTAACATTCCCGGGAATTTATATAGTGCCCGGTCACACTTACGTCGTAGGGTCAACAGAGTATCGAGTTTTCAACCTGGTACACGTGGTGGCAAGCCACGGCACTTAATCCAGGGAATCTCGTATCTCAGATTATTCAAATTCATAAGCCATATAAATAATTCAATTATAATTCCTCAACATCCACATCATTCTCAATTGCATCTCATTCATCATCATACATTAAACATATTCGATCCTTATCCTTCATTATCACACCTCCCATTCCGTCCATCAATAGTTTCAATTCAAAACATAATTCATTCTTTTCTAAGAATCAAACTTCAAACTTAAAACATACTCACTTTCTTAATAACTCAAAATCAAACCATATAACATTTAAATCTAAATTTCTTTTAAATAATCATCTAAACAAAATCTCTAATTTTTATAAAATTTCGGCAGCATCTCCTCTAAAACTCGAACTTTGCCACCCTTTTCGGGTCCAAACCTGCTTTCTTTTCAATTCAACATACTCTTCCTCATCATCATAACAATCACCACAATAAATCTACTTCAAATCAACAATTAAACTCATACAATATTCAAATCCAACAACCAAAATTCAACTAAGAATCATAGTTCACAAATCCTAGGCTTTTAACACAAATACCTCAAATCAATAATTCACCAAATCGTTAGTTAATAACTAATTATCCAATAAACTTCAACCAAATATATATATTCATCGACAAATTACTAAACATTAAGCATACACCTGCATTCCAACTTATCCTATGGTCATCTAGCCTAAGTTTTCACAGAACATTATATATTAAATGCAAGAAACCTAAACCATACCTTGGCCGATTTCCACGTAACGACCAAAGCTATTTATTCAAAACCAAAACAGCCCCTCAAAACTCAACTAATCTGCTTCCTCCAAGTTCCAGTATTCACAATTTCAAGCTCCAATTATTTATTTTCAACCTAATACACATTCATAACACATATATACCCAATTTAATACTCAAAGCTCAAATTCAATGAAAATAAAATAGAATTATCATATCCTCACCTTACCCAAGCTTCACATAAGCAAGAGTGAACGTTTCTCTCAAGCTAATTGGATCCTAAAACATCAGAAATCAAAGAAATTCAATATTCCCACTTAAAATTCGAAAATTGGGGGAAGATGAAGCTGAGAGTGATTAAACAAGTTACCTATGAAATTGTTCCGGTAGAAATGTAGAGCTCGACGCGGTGAACGCGTGGCCGCAAACGGTGCGGCAATCGGAGCTCGAACGGAGGAGTTACGGGATTTGGAATGTAACGTGAGGGTTACGGGATTTTTTCTCGTTCTTCCCTCCCCTGGAAGCTGAAAGCTTCGTTTCTGTTGGAATGAAGGGGATGAAGGGCTTGGGTTCATTTAATAGGGCTGGTCCGGTTGAACCGATAACCCGGTTCGGGTCCGGTTCAACCGGTTCGGTCCTTTCGGTCCATTTTTGGACCGTTTTCTTCAAAATTGGTGTCAAAATTCTCGTTTCGATGAGCTCTACCCTATTTTGATATAATATTCGCATTTCTAATCCTCCTTATTAAAAAATAATTTATTAACTAATTATCTACTAATTTAACCGGGGTTTACATCCTACCCACCTAATAAAGAATTTTGCCCTCAAAATTCAAATATAGTTACCTGAAAAGAGATGTGGATAGTCCTTTCGCATATCTGATTCGAGTTCCCAGGTATGTTCCTCGATACCAGCTCGTCTCCAAGCTACTTTTACCAATGATACTTCCCTTCCTCGTAATCGTTTAACACTGGTGTCATCAATCCTCACCGGAATTACTGGGAGTGTTAGATCTTCTCTCACTTGGATTGGTTCTGGTTCTAGAACATGACTTGCATCAGGAGTATACTTCCGAAGCTGTGATACATGAAATACATCGTGCAAATTCGAAAGGTATGGCGGTAAGGCAATTCTATAAGCCACTGGTCCAATTCTCTTCAAAATCTCGAACGGTCCAATATAACGGGGATTCAGTTTCTTGGTCTTAATAGCTCTTCCCACTCCAGTGGTTGGTGTTACTTTCAGAAAAACATGTTCTCCTTCCTCAAATTCCAAAGGCTTTCGCCTCTGATCAGCATAACTTTTCTGGCGGCTCTGGGCTATAAGCATTCGATTACGAATCTTCTTTATCTGCTCAGTCGTTTCGGCTATCATCTCAGGCCCTAATAAACTCCTTTCTCCAGTTTCATACCAACACAACGGAGACTGACATTTCCTGCCATACAGAGCCTCATATGGAGCCATTCCGATGCTCGCATGATAGCTATTATTATAAGCAAACTCTACTAATGGCATATACCGGTCCCAGCTTACCGGCTGGTCCAAAACACAAGTCCTTAGCATATCCTCCAAGGTCTGAATAGTTCTTTCTGACTGACCATCTGTCTGAGGGTGATACGCAGTACTCAAGCTTAACTGAGTCCCAAATGCACGCTGAAAAGCTCCCCAGAACCTTGATGTAAAACGGGGATCTCTATCAGATATAATAGTAGAGGGCACACCATGTAACCTGACAATCTCTTTGATATACATTCGAGCCAATTCCTCCATTGTGCAACTTATTCGGATAGGAAGAAAGTGAGCTGATTTTGTTAGTCGATCTACAACCACCCAAATAGCGTCATAACCAGATCGGGTTCTAGGCAAACCTATCACAAAATCCATTGCAATACTCTCCCATTTCCATTGTGGAATCTCCAAAGGCTGAAGGGTCCCTGATGGTCTCTGATGCTCAATCTTAACCTTCTGACACGTTAAACATTTAGATACATACAATGCCACATCATTCTTCATACCTGGCCACCAGAACATCGCTTTCAGATCTTGATACATTTTAGTGCTCCCTGGGTGAATTGAAAAACCGCTCTTGTGAGCTTCCTTCAAGATACTTTGTCGTAGGTCTCCAACATCAGGCACAATAATCCGGTTCTTGAACTTCCATAAACCATCCTGACCTTCTGACATTCTCCACTGTTTTCCCTGTTCAACTGCTGGTAATACCCTACGTAACGCTTCACTATCTTGATGAGCCTTCAGAAGTTCTGATTTAAAATCACTTGAAATCTGCAACTGACTCAAACACAGGATTCCAGATTCTTCTCTAATTCCCAAATTCAAACCTTGAAATGCCTTTAGTAATTCTTCTTCCCGTAGCATCATCCAAGCTGCATATAAAGATTTTCGACTCAAAGCGTCCGCTACAACATTCGCTTTTCCTGGATGATAATTCAATTCAAAATCATAATCTTTCAGAAGTTCCATCCATCTCCTCTGACGCATATTCAATTCTTTCTGCTCAAAAAGATACTTCAAACTCTTATGGTCTGAGAAAACATGAAACTTAACACCATAGAGATAGTGCCTCCAAATCTTTAAAGCAAACACAACAGCAGCAAGTTCTAAATCATGTGTCGGGTAGTTCATCTCATGCGGCCTTAACTGCCGTGAGGCGTATGCTACAACATTCTGGTGCTGCATCAGAACACACCCCAACCCTTTCAGAGATGCATCACAATACACTTCAAACGGTTCACTTGGTTCAGGTAATACCAATACAGGTGCAGTAGTCAACTTGTGCTTCAATGCCTGGAAACTCTCTTCACATTCCGGAGTCCAGATAAAAGGTGTGTCCTTCCTAGTCAACTTAGTTAAAGGTAAGGCGAGTTGTGAAAATCCTTTAATGAATCTGCGATAATACCCCGCCAAACCTAGGAAACTCCTGATTTCTGTCACTGAAGTTGGTCGCTCCCAATTCATCACTGCTTCCACCTTAGCAGGATCCACAGCTATCCCCTGCTTACTCACCACGTGGCCAAGAAACTTCACTTCACTCTTCCAGAACTCACATTTAGATAACTTAGCATATAACTTCCTATCTCTCAGAATTTGAAGCACAATCCGCAAGTGATTAGCATGTTCCTCTTCAGTCTTAGAATAAACAAGAATGTCATCAATGAAGACAATAACAAACTTGTCCAGATACGGTCGAAAAATCCTGTTCATGTAATCCATAAATACTGTCGGGGCATTAGTTAACCCGAAAGACATCACTGTATACTCATAATGACCATAACGGGTTCTGAAAGCAGTTTTCGGAATATCCTCGTCTCTAACCCTTATCTGATGATATCCGGATCGCAAATCAATCTTAGAAAATACACCGGCACCCTGTAACTGATCCATTAGATCATCGATTCTAGGCAACGGATATTTATTCTTCACAGTGATCTTATTCAATTGCCGATAATCGACACACAGCCGCATACTCCCATCCTTCTTCTTTACCAGTAACACTGGCGCTCCCCACGGAGAAACACTTGGTCGGATAAAATGCTTACCCAACAGATCTTCCAGCTGAGCTTTCAGTTCAGCCATTTCTAAAGGTGACATCCTATAAGGAGTAATTGAAATCGGACCGGCTCCAGGCACCAACTCAATTTCGAATTCAACTTCCCGATTAGGCGGAAATTCATTAATATCATCCGGAAACACATCTGAAAATTCACATACAACAGGAATCTGCTCTAAACTCTGATCATCACCTGATACTCCCGCAGTTAATAACATAATACCCTGACATTCGGTTCCAGAACAGTTTACTATCATAGAATTCAAATAGTAACTATTCACCACAACCGGTGCTTCCGACCCTTCCGGCATAAACTGTACTGACTTTTCAGAACAATCAAGTAAAACATGATTCTTGGATAACCAATCCAATCCCAAAATGAGATCAAGACCAGTCATAGGCAAACAAATCAAATCATGCACAAATTCACGCTGTTGCACTCGAAAAGGAACTTGTGGACATTCTATCCTAGTCACCATAGCTTCATGAGTAGCATTATATACTTTCAAATCATAACCTAGAACCACCATTCTCAATCTTAATTCATGGGCCTTTTCAAATGCAATAAATGAATGACTTGCTCCTGAATCAAATAAAGCATTTAAGATTTTACCAGCCATTTAACAATTACCTCTAATCAGTGTCTCAGATCCCTCAGCACCAATGGTAGAAGTGGTGTATACTCTCCCCGGCTGCTGCACCCTACCAGTCTCATACTTCTTCTTCTCAGGGCAATTACTGGCTATATGCCCGGGCTGTCCACAGGAATAGCACACTCCAAGTCCTAGTCTGCACGGAACTCCAGGATGATACTTTCCGCACTTCTGACAATTCAGATCTTGCTGTGGCTGCTTCCCAAACCTTTTTCCTTGACTAGCATTGGTATTCGGCCTTCTGTAATTACCTTGACCCTGAGTCTGCTGCGAAACAAAACCTCCACGTTTGAAATTCCTACCTCTCGGAGCAAAGTTCCTCCCTGAAGGCCTCTGAAAAGGCATCCTCAAACTCCCTTTCTCTGCTGCCGCCTTCCTCACACAATCCTCAGCCACCCTACTCTTATTCACCAATTCAGAAAATACCCTGATCTCCATTGGGGCAACGAAGCTCAGAATATCGCTCCGAAGACCTCCCTCATATTTAATACACTTCCATTCAGCAAAATCTTCAGGCGCACCTTGACAGATACGAGAAAAGCGACATAACTCCTCAAACTTACTAGTATACTCAGCAACAGTCATCTGTCCCTGTTTTAACTGCATTAATTCAAGTTCCTTGGCATTTCTGGCTGAATTAGGAAAATATTTCTTATAGAACTCTGTCCGGAAAACCTCCCAAGGAATCGCAGCACCATCAGGCTGCAGGATACGTCGTGTTCCTTGCCACCAATACTGAGCTTCACCTTGCAACTGATAAGTTCCAAATTCAACCCATTGCTCTTCAGGAACCTGTTGTGCCTGTAATGCCCTTTCCATAGCCTGAATCCAATTATCTGCATCAGTGGGATTTGAGGTTCCCCTAAAAGTCGGAGGGCGAACTTTCAGAAATGTAGCAAGTGTCATAGGACCGTCTCCATCATTATTGTTCCCATGATTACCCTGATTTATCTGATTACCCAGTGCCTCAGCTGTTGCCTGCATAGCTGCAGCCATATTTCCCAAGGCAGCCATAAAGTCTACTGGATCAGTCCCTGTGGGTACAGGAGTAACGGTGCCTGTCCTACCTCTACCTCGCCCGCGACCGCGTCCGCGAGTCGACATCTGGTCCCTATACACACCAAACAAGTGATATTAAGTTGATCAGTCTCAATATCGCAGGTCTAATGCTTTAAGTTCCAAATGCATGCTCACAAACGTTTATGCCATATATATCAATCAGATATCCTAATAGCACATAAACACATATACAGAGAATGCACAGAAGCACAATCAGTCCGTCTTTCAGGCTCTATAGGAACGAACTGCTCTGATACCATAATGTAACACCCGACCACACAAAGCTTTACGCTTAAGTCGTAAAACAGAGGTGATGTGGTATTACGACCTCTAAAATAAAATAAGTACATATAATAGCAGAAGAGTTATAATATGCTAGGAGCCTTGAGGAAAAGGGGGAAATAAAAATCGCACAATAAAGGCGCAACGCTCAAGGAAC
Source organism: Arachis ipaensis (assembly GCF_059453495.1). Taxonomy (NCBI): domain Eukaryota; kingdom Viridiplantae; phylum Streptophyta; class Magnoliopsida; order Fabales; family Fabaceae; genus Arachis; species Arachis ipaensis. The sequence continues at coordinate 120,007,927 of NC_142435.1, read as the reverse complement.
GAGTTAACTTACGTGCTAAGAAAACCATAACTATCAAACATAAGCTAACAGAAGTGGGAATAGAGTGCCAAAGATACAAAATATCAAGCTCCTAACTCAGCCTGCGAAGTCAAGACTGGCCGGAGAATATTTACACATATATATACATACATATCCAAAACCCAAAAGTACATATACACAATCCTGCCTCTCCATAAACCTCTAAGAGGATCAAAAAGAATAAGTCATGCGGAGAGAAAGCTAAGTACATATATATACATCACTGTACAACAAAACTATACAACAACACTATCCAGTAACCCCTCCGCTTTAAGAGTCCAGACGCCTAACGAGATGGCTCCCGACCTGCATCTGAAAAACAACAACATAGTATGGAATGAGAACCGGAGGTTCTCAGTATGGTAAAGGTGCCACACACATAATATATAAGGTCCTGGGAATGCCAGAGGCAATCCTAGAACGCCGACACTCAGATTGTAGAGCTTAAAGTATTAAACAGAAGCCATAAAAGACGGTTTCCTAAAAATATTTAATCCTAACTTAACTTAACCTTAAATCTAAGTCCTATACTGCCATTCCTCCATACCTCCAATTCCATCATGCATTTTCACAGACAAATAAACAGATAAAGGCAAACACAAGAAAGTTACAACTACTGCAGGTAACAAATACACATTTAGCATGGCAAATACAGATAGGCACACCCAATTAGAGCACAAGCAAGTAATTCAAGTAATATGCATATGATGCATGCCTGTCCTATGGCTGATGAGGCTCATCTGTCGGTTATCCAGCCAACCCGACAAGTCTGAATTGTCCTTAGACTGTCCCCCGACGTGCATCCCCAAGAGTCTATGCATAGATTTTTCTCAAATAATCAATATTGCTCAATGGGGGTAACATTCCCGGGAATTTATATAGTGCCCGGTCACACTTACGTCGTAGGGTCAACAGAGTATCGAGTTTTCAACCTGGTACACGTGGTGGCAAGCCACGGCACTTAATCCAGGGAATCTCGTATCTCAGATTATTCAAATTCATAAGCCATATAAATAATTCAATTATAATTCCTCAACATCCACATCATTCTCAATTGCATCTCATTCATCATCATACATTAAACATATTCGATCCTTATCCTTCATTATCACACCTCCCATTCCGTCCATCAATAGTTTCAATTCAAAACATAATTCATTCTTTTCTAAGAATCAAACTTCAAACTTAAAACATACTCACTTTCTTAATAACTCAAAATCAAACCATATAACATTTAAATCTAAATTTCTTTTAAATAATCATCTAAACAAAATCTCTAATTTTTATAAAATTTCGGCAGCATCTCCTCTAAAACTCGAACTTTGCCACCCTTTTCGGGTCCAAACCTGCTTTCTTTTCAATTCAACATACTCTTCCTCATCATCATAACAATCACCACAATAAATCTACTTCAAATCAACAATTAAACTCATACAATATTCAAATCCAACAACCAAAATTCAACTAAGAATCATAGTTCACAAATCCTAGGCTTTTAACACAAATACCTCAAATCAATAATTCACCAAATCGTTAGTTAATAACTAATTATCCAATAAACTTCAACCAAATATATATATTCATCGACAAATTACTAAACATTAAGCATACACCTGCATTCCAACTTATCCTATGGTCATCTAGCCTAAGTTTTCACAGAACATTATATATTAAATGCAAGAAACCTAAACCATACCTTGGCCGATTTCCACGTAACGACCAAAGCTATTTATTCAGAACCAAAACAGCCCCTCAAAACTCAACTAATCTGCTTCCTCCAAGTTCCAGTATTCACAATTTCAAGCTCCAATTATTTATTTTCAACCTAATACACATTCATAACACATATATACCCAATTTAATACTCAAAGCTCAAATTCAATGAAAATAAAATAGAATTATCATATCCTCACCTTACCCAAGCTTCACATAAGCAAGAGTGAACGTTTCTCTCAAGCTAATTGGATCCTAAAACATCAGAAATAAAAGAAATTCAATATTCCCACTTAAAATTCGAAAATTGGGGGAAGATGAAGCTGAGAGTGATTAAACAAGTTACCTATGAAATTGTTCCGGTAGAAATGTAGAGCTCGACGCGGTGAACGCGTGGCCGCAAACGGTGCGGCAATCGGAGCTCGAACGGAGGAGTTACGGGATTTGGAATGTAACGTGAGGGTTACGGGATTTTTTCTCGTTCTTCCCTCCCCTGGAAGCTGAAAGCTTCGTTTCTGTTGGAATGAAGGGGATGAAGGGCTTGGGTTCATTTAATAGGGCTGGTCCGGTTGAACCGATAACCCGGTTCGGGTCCGGTTCAACCGGTTCGGTCCTTTCGGTCCATTTTTGGACCGTTTTCTTCAAAATTGGTGTCAAAATTCTCGTTTCGATGAGCTCTACCCTATTTTGATATAATATTCGCATTTCTAATCCTCCTTATTAAAAAATAATTTATTAACTAATTATCTACTAATTTAACCGGGGTTTACAAAACACAACTAGGATACAGATACAGCAGGTAACAAATATAGCAAGTAAGCATAATAATCACATAAGCAAGCCCAATTAATGCACAATCAAACAAAACACACATATGCATATGAAGTATGCCTGTTCTATGGCTGATGAGTCTCATCTGTCGGTTATAAAGTCAAACTCGACATGTCCGGTAGCTAACTCTGGACATAACACCAAACACGGAGCAAGTGGGACATCGCCGCAACCCTTGCATCTTATCCGGGTATCCAGAGTAGGGGGCAACTTCACCCTTTTCTCTTACCCAGGTGGTGTTACAGTTCTCAACCCGGAGCAAGCGGCGATAAAACTCAACCCTTGCATCTTACCCGAAGTCTCGAACTCTTATCCGGAGTAAGTGGATAACTCCACTACATCTTACCCGGCTTTACTGACTCTTACCTGGAGCAAGTGGATAATACCATTACATCTTACTCGAAGTCTCAACTTATACCCGAATCGAGTGGACAACGCCACCGCCTCTTATCCGGTCACACATATCTCATTATCATTATAATTCATTCACATTCATTCAACAATTAGACTTAAAAATCAATTATCATCATCCTTCATTGTTTATCATCACACCTCCCATTTTGTTCAACAATAATTCATACTCAAAACACAATTCATTCTTTTCCAAATAAAGAAAACTTAAAACGTAATCCTTTTCTTAATAACTCAAAATCAAATTATAAAATTCTTAAAAGTCCAAGTCTTTCTAAATAACTACTTCAAACGAAGCTTCTTATTTTCATAAAAATTTCGACATCATCTCTTCTAAAATTTGGACTTTTGCCACCCCTCAAGGGTCCCAACTACCAAACCAAACACCTCTCGGTCATTCAAATCATTTCCAGTATCAAATTATTTCAAAATCAAACCAAATCCAATATTAAATCTTTTGCAAAAATCAACCCACTCCAATAGCAAGCCATTTATGAAATTGAATCACACTTCATATACCATATACACAATCCATCAATAACTCATTCAGTTCATTCCTATCTTAAGGTCTTCTAGCCTTAGTTTTCACGTGACATTAAACATTAACTACGAGAAACCAAAACAATACCTTGGCTGATTCCTCCCTAAGCTCGGAACACCAAAATCTTCTCCACCTCAAGCTCCAATTCCTCCAATTCTCAATTCAATAAGCTCAAACCCACATCACTTACTCCGCTTCACCAACTTGACTTCAACCAATTACCAATTTTAATCTAATATCACATGTTATCACTATAATCAACATAGAATTCACTAAATTGGAAATTCACCAAGAAATAGGAGTTTCTTACCTTTTCCACGGTTCAAATGAACAAGACACAACAATTTCTGCTAGCTAATTCAATCCTAAAACATCAAAATCACAAAATTCTCAATTCCAAACTCCATATATATTCGAAACTGAAGAGGAAAAATTTGGGTGAGAAAGATTGAATTTCTTACCAAATTGGTTAGTGGGCTTTGTAGAGAATTTTGAGACGAACACGTGGCTGCTGATGGCTCATCAATCGGAGCTTCAGATTGAAAGTTATGGACGATTGAATTTCGAAGGTGAGGGTTATGAGTTTTAACGCGATTTTCTCTCTTCCTGCGTGAATTCCCTTTGCTTTGAGGGAAAAGTGGCTGAAGTCACTTAAAAGAAGTGAATGAGCTGGGCTTTAGGTCCAGTTTGGATCCGGTTCGACCGGTTTAGTCCATTGATCCAGTTTTGGACCAAAATCTTTAAAATTAGTGTTAAAATTCGTATTTTAATTATTTCTACTTTTTTAAACTATAAAATTTAATTTTCTAATATTTTTAAATAATTTTTAATCTATTAGATAATTATTTATTAATTTTTCAGAGTTTACAAGAAACATCAAAGACAATAATGTCAATATAAATTTGAGTTTTGAATTATTAAAAAAAAAGAGAAAAGAATAAAACAGTGTCTTCACACAGATGGTGATAAGATATATATTCTTTTCGGTATTTACTCACATACATATGAGAGTGTACAAAAGTACAAGAGAAAGAAAGATAATGAAATATGTGAGTTTTTTTTTTTTTTTTTTTTGAGAATAAAGCTTACCTTATACTATGTACATATGCATCTGGAGTTAATACTCAATTTGGTCTTTGAAATTTTACACGAGTGTCAATTTAGTCTCTAAAATTTCAATTGCCTCTATTTAGTTCTCAAATTTTGCAAACGTAACTCTTGTTAGTCCTTGAACAATTTTCAATGTATAAATGTTAACGGAACACTGGTATGGACAGTCAGATGCCATACTGGATTCTGTAAAATAATGTTATTTTACTTGATACTCAAATAGTCCAAAAATAACATTGTAAATGGTGTTTATTAAAACTTTTTCTCCCAAAACAAGTGATGCGACATTGTTTTTTGGCTATTTGAGCGCCAAAACAAAAAAAAAAAGTGTCATTTTATAATTCTAGCATAGCATCTGATTGTCTATGTAAGTGCTTCATTAATGTTTGTGTGTCGAAAATTATCTCAAAGACTAGTGTGAGTCACGTTTATAAAATTTAAAGACTAAATATAGACAATTAAATTTTCAAGGACTAAATTAAAACTCACATACAAGTTCAAAGACCAAATTGAGTTTTTGAATGTAAACCTTTCTCTCTTGACACATTTTATAAAGGTTTAATTACTCAACCGTTCTCTATAATTTCACCGAATTTTCAGTTAGCATTCTATATTTTTTTTTTTCAATTGTATCCTTATACCGTATTAAATTTTGTAATTAAATCCTTATTAACAGTAAATGTTAAAATATGTTTATGTGTAGTATAAATTATCAATTTACTCATACTCTTCATATATGATAACCATCTTTTTGGACAAGATTCACTTCCCCTATCCTCTACTTTCTCTACCAACAAGCTCTCCTGTTCTTTCTCACCATATATGAAGCAAAATTTTTTTTATAATTAACATAAATCCAAAGCTAGAATTTTTGCCTAATCAAATTTTAGCATCATCGAAAATAAGATTTTTGCCATAGCATAATCAGTTAATTATAAGCAGAACACATAATCAAAACTCATAATAAGAATTTGTTAGCACAACTAAATTTTTTTTAGTATGATTAGTAACTAGAAATAGAACCACTTCGGGAGCAGAAGCAGAAGCAAAACCAGAATCAAGCGAAGTAGAAACAGAACGCATAGAAGCAAAAACAGAATGCACTAGAAGTAAGGAGAACCAGTCCAGAACCCAAAGGCAACAAGCAACGGAGAACGGAGGTTGAATCTCTCTCTCTCTCTCTCTCTCTCTCTCTCTCTCTCTCTCTCTCTCTCTCTCTCTCTCTGTGCGACGACCATGGCACCAACGGAGAACAATCGGCGAAGCTAGAGGTGAGGCAATTTGAACGCGAGGCAAGAAAAATTGGATGCCACGTAGGAGGCAGCGATGAGCTGGAGGCAAGGCGATTTGAATGCGAGGTGAGAGGAATTGGATGCGAGGTAAAGGAAGCAGTAGCGAGCTAGAGCGAGACGAGAGAAGCTAGACGCGAGGTAAATGAGGATGGAAAAGAGCAAGATGCTGGAGGCGAGAAGGAAAAAGGATTTATTGAGGATATTTTTGGAATTTAAAAAGTAAAGAGTATCGTCATTGAGGTTTTTTAGCTTTATGTATAGTATATTTGATTTGGTTAACAGAATATTTCGTTAATTTTAACACTTTTATTATAATAGAGACTTAATTACACAATTTAATATATTATAAGAATTCACTTGAAAAAAATATAAAAACTTAATTAAAAATTTGATAAAATTATAAAAATAAAAAAGAATTAAACATTTTATTATAAATGGATATATTAAAATTCACCTACTACTAGAAGCAAGCATGAACAGAGGGTGAGTTGAAAATTCTCTTGTCTGGTCAAAAAGTCAAAATAATTCATAAATGGACACATGGCGTGTTGTGATTTGTTTCATTTGCCACGTCACGAATGGTGCCCTTTGTTAGGCTTTTCTCTTATCTCTTGCATGTAATGTGAGACACATGGGCACACCTTGTACCTTGTCTCTCTGAGATGATGATGGCGTTCTCTCTCTGCCACACCTCTTCTTTCTTCATCGTTCACCGCTTCCCACAACAAACTTTGATAAGAACAAGACGAATTCATTTCCAATTGATTCGTGCAGTGCAATCAGGGGAATCAGAAACTGAAAAGTCTGCACAGAAAAAGACTGAAGAATCACCATCTTCAACTGCTGCTGCTTCTCCTCCTCCTAGACCAAAGAAACCCGTCTATTCTAGTAAGCCAAACAAAACAACCCATTCAACAAGTTTTTTCTTTATTCTTTTTCTAAAGCTCTGTTTTGCCATTGATGTTCATTTTATCTTTGCTGTGGCCAGTGAAGAAGGGCCAGATTGTGAGAGTGGACAAAGAAAAATATCTCAACAGCATCAATGTAAGAACCTCAACCATTTTGTTGTCCCTTTCTCCCATGTTTTTGGCTCGAGTTATAATGATTTATTTCCTTTGTTTTTTTAACTGATGAACATTGAGATTTGAGACTGGTGTTTCAGTATCTTTCTGTTGGGCATCCGCCATACTACAAAGGATTGGATTACATCTATGAAGACCGTGGGGAGGTGCGTAATAAACAGCAGAATGGTCAAATTTTGTTTTATTTAGGTGAATCTAACTGAAGAGGGGTGTGTTGTAGGTCCTGGATATGCGTATATTTGAAACAGGGGAGTATGCACTTGTAAGTGATCCTATATCAAACTCATTCTTACCCTTGTTAGTTTGTTTACATGAAATACAGAAGAAAGAAAAGAATAGAGAAATTGCAATACACAACGGAACTGATGAGAACTCCTAGTTAAAATTGACAGATTGCATGGGTAGGAATCCCCACTGCCCCGGCTTGGCTTCCAACAGACATGCTTATCAAGGTAAGGTTTTAATTGCTTCATGATGTTCTACTTCTTCGTAGATGATGACTTGCATCCCTGGTTTGGTATTCACTGTAAATCATAAATTCGCCATCTCTTTATATTGATATACGCTGCTTTTTACTTTTCATTTTAGCTACTTTCTAGATGACAAACTTAACCCACTCTTTTTCTCCTGCAGTCAGAGAAGCTCAATTATGAGAGGCTATGATCTGCAGTTTGGTACAGATATATGCTAAATATTTAGATCAGTAAAATTTCATTTTCCGGTGTTGTAAGAAAGTATGATTAAAGAAGCCTGGCTTGAAATACCAAATGAATTCTGTCTCATCTATAGTCTAGATTCAACATTTCAAAAGATCCAGAAGTTTTTGGAGATCACCATCGCTGATTCATTGTATATGTGCCTCGTTATAATTAATAAATAAAGGTTATAGACTTATAGTATAGCTCTGATGCACAGCAATAGAAATCATCAGAAAATGGAACAGAAATGGAAACCAATATCTTCATTTGCAAATGTAGGTATAGAAGCAGTATACCAATGTTCGTAAATTCAAATACAGAAAAAACACTGTCATCTACCAATATGGAAAAGTTTATTGGCAAACCATAGTTAAAAGAATAGCTCAGTGCATTGGCATCTATCAATATGGAAATTGGCAAACCATAGTTAAAAGAATAAAACTAAAAAATTCCTCTCTTGGCACGTTTATTGGAATTCATAAGTTTCACCAATGATGGAAGAGGTTCAGGCACGGGAACATTCATACGCCTGTACAACTTTCTTACACTATCACTCATGCCTGAAGGTCTAATATTTAAATAAGAGCGACTATTATTAACTCTTATTTCCTGAACCTCAGATTGCTGATCCTCAGATTGCTGATACTTAACTTGATGTAAATCTATTATTTCCTGAACCTCAGATTCCTGATCATCAGATTGCTGATACTTAACTTGATGCAAATCTATTATTTCCTGAACCTCAGATTCCTGATCCCCAGATTGCTGATACTTAACTTGATGTAAATCTATTATTTCCTGAACCTCAGATTCCTGATCATCAGATTGCTGATACTTAACTTGATGTAAATCTCTTATTTCCTGATCCTCAGATGGCTTATACTTAACTTGACGTAAATCTTTTCTTTCCGGTGATCTCTCCAATTTCGCCTCAGCATCCTTCCCGCCATCCAGGACTTCTTTTCCTGCATTGCTTGAAATTGCTTGCGTGGGGACATTAGTAGGTAAGCTATTACACCCTACCCGTGAAAAGCTCGAATCTTGAAGACTCAGCCTTGCTCTTCCAAATAACGTGACAGGCAATTTTTGAGCAGGAAGAGACACAAGTTTTATAGTGTCTGTGCGCTGTTTCACTGGTGATTCAATTCGAGCAAAAGGCTGAGGTGTCTCTTCAACCACCGGAGAACAGCTCACAGATTTCATGAATGCATCAGCATCATCAGAAGCTTCCACATTTATATCAAGAAGCTTCCATATGGAGCTACTGAGAGCAGCTTTAGACTTAAAACAGTGTTTCTTGACATAATCCAGCTCCATAGCCCTACAGGTGGGAGTTGTCGAAACAACCCATTTAGGTGCAAGAAGTTGTAGTGCCCATTCCAATTCTTCCTTGGACGAGTGCATTGAATAGCAGACATGCCAAACACCAAACTGATCAACAACTGCTTCGCTAATCCTCCTTTTCCTAGCATTTTCAATGTCAGAGAACCCTTCTTCAATGGCATACCACTGCGAAGAAGGGCGGACAAATAGTGGTTCAGGCTGAGGAGCAGCCTTGGCCTCTAACAGCTTTGCTTTAGCTCTCTCATACAGCCCCGGGGATCCATCGAACAAATGGAAACGACACAATCGATCTTCACACAGTATTTCAGGCGCAGTAAGTTCTAAATTCTTGAAACAATCCGGATTTTCAGCTCTATCAACATAAATCTTGCTTCCAAATGTTTTGGAAACACTAAGAAGTATCTCTTCCTGACCAAGCATGTCACATATCAAATACACCGTCAATGCATCAGGATGCTTCCATATACAATTAACAACCTGCTGAACAGCAGAATTCTTGCTAGGCATCGCCTGAGAGAAGCTACCGAATGTACAATCCAAGAAGACACAATCAAGCGCGCAAGGCGGCGGTTTCCCTTTCTTCCCAACATACTTAGCAGGCAAGTTCCGTACACATTCAGGGGTCAGCCTGCAGTCCCCTGTGTGTAGAATATTTCCAAATTTGCCCTCAAACAGGAGCATCACAGCTCCTATACAACACAAACAAAACATGAAACTGAATTAATCTGATACTAATTTGAATCCATACCAGGAGCATAGCCATAGGGTGAATAAGAAATCGAAAAACGTTTGAGTTGAAATTACTTACCAGGGCAGTGATTGGCGTCGAAAGCAGTGACAGTGAAGGGGCCAGAAGGGTCGTCGAGGGTCAAGGATTGACCTACCTCGATGGTAAAGAAGGAGGCAGCATGTGGCTGAAGGTGCGGGAAGTGGCGGAGGAGGAGGTTTTTGGTGAGAAGAGTGGAGTAAATAGGGAAGGAGAAGTAGGAAGAGATGCCGGAAGAATGGTCCCTGTGGGCGTGGCTCAAGAAATGGTGCCTCTTGGAGGCCATGGATGAGGAACTCCACGTGTCCACCGAGAATGGAAGCCCTCGCGGCATCTCGATCGGCATCTTCTTGATCTCCTATTAACGATAATGTACATCATCCACTCATTTCAAACTCTTATAATTGCTTATGGATCGTGAATCGGTGAAAAACGTATCCAAACAAATACGAATTCGAAAATTTGGTGTGTAGATCTGGGGAAAACCCTAACTAGAATCCTCAGAGATGCGAAGCTTTTAGGAGCAGCGCGGTACAAAATGCTTCGTTCAAAATCAGGAGGCTTCCCGCGGAATCTTCACAATAAATATTGAATAAATAAATAATAAATAATAATAATTTTCTTTTTATTTTTGGTCAGATAATAGTTTTGGTTCAGGCTAAGGTAATAAAATTATAAAACCATGAAGTGAGAATTTAATTAGTACTAAACACACCATGAAAATTAATTACTAAATTAGTTATTATATATTTATATATAAATATATATAATTTAATTTATTTTTAATATATATTTTATATAAATAGTTGCTTTTTTATTTTGTAGATGATTTTTAGTATAAATCTAGTATGATTATTTGTTTATATAGCAATTAATGACAACTAGCTTAACTTGTTTTTGTGATATATAGTATGGTCTTTTTTTGTTAATTACTTAAATTGAATTTTAATTTAAACGGTTTAATTAGTGATTTATTAGTTGAATCATTGATTGAATGATGCAATATCTTAACCAATTTAATTATCAAATTGAGTCTGATAACTAATGATTAATTCAAAAAAAAAAAAAAAAGATTCTCCAAAATGAGAAAAACTGTAAAATAATAAAATAAGAGATTAATCATCATAAAATTTATAATTTTAATCATGTATGAGTCTCACTAGTTTGATTTAAAGGTAATTAGGCTCTCATTTTTTTACTTATTAATTTTTTTCACTTTAAAAACTCTTGATCTAATCAAAATAATTAAATTTTATTTTAATAATTTTCCTTTTCTTTTCATTTATTTTTTGTCCTTGATAGTCATTGTTTCTATCGGTATCTTTTAGATCTTTGGCATTTGAGTTGGACTAAAATAAAATTATTTGGTTAGTTATGAATCGAACTCAACTATAATACTGACTTTAAAGTAAGACCCAACTTGATCGGACCATTTTACACAAAATTCTAATTAATATTACATTACATCGTAATTAATGTTATAATAATTAATTGTGAATATCTTTTTTGCTAATTATGAACTTTCATGAATCGTTTTTTGGGTTTACATTGCTTCTAAAAGATACACATCATAACATATACGTTTCATTTGGTTTGTGTATGTCTTGGAGATAGATAGAGATATAGACACTAGAAACATAATTACGAGATATAATTTTAAAAGAGTAAACTATTCTTTTTATTTACGAAAGTTTTAAATGCTAATAAATTTACTCACAAAAAAAAGAAATTATCATTTGTATCCATAAAATATGAGTTTTATATAACAAAATTATTCAAATACTAAAAAATTATTTAAAATCTCAAATTATCCTTCTCCTAACCCTAATTTCAACCCCCTTCTTCCAAATCTCATCCCTTCCTTTATTCTTTTTAGAAATTTCACCACCTCCTTCACCAACACCACCATCATCTCTACTCCCACCAACCCTCAACCTCACCTTTCTCTTTCTTCACAGCCATAAACAACAACGATAATGATGATCCTTTGCTTCTTGCAACCTTTGCTTCCTGCAACTGCTAATCTGCTCTACGCCTTGTGTTCTTCTCCTCTTCCATCACAAACACGCCGCCACTCATTCCTCTTCTCAATCACCTCCATTTCGATGACCACCACTCTTTCACTATCTCTTACCTCACCACTAAGTGCGGTTTCTTCCATAAAAACGCTCTCAGAGCACACAAGCGCGTTCTCTTTGACACCCCACCAAGCCAGATTTCGTCATCTCTTCTTCAAAGCCCATGGTTTCTCACTCTCCCAAATCACCATCATGTGCAAGATTCCTGTGTTACTCACATGCGATCCTACCAAAGCGATCTTGCCAAAGTTTCAATTTTTAGCATCCAAAGGTGCTTCTCCTTCTGACATTGTATTGAACGTGATGGAGGAAGTGTGGTGATGGTAATGGCAGTAATAGAGTGTTGATAGAATTTGGGATTGGAGAAGTGATGATGAGAAGTAAAATTAAAAGTTAGAGTGAAGTTGTTGTAGTTTATGGCTGTGACAGTGGAGAAGAAGGAAGATGAGGCTGATGATTGGTGACGGTGGTGGTGATGATGGTGTTGGTGAAGGAGGTGGCAAAATTGATGAAAAGAATAAAGAGAGAGTTGAAATTTGTGAGGGGGTATTGGGATTAGGGTTAGGAAAATGGTAATTTGGGATTTTTAGGTTATTTTTCAACGTTTGGATAATTTTATCATATAGAATCCATCTTTTATGGGTACAAATGGTAATTTCTTTTTTTTATGGCTAGATTTGTCAGCGTTTAGAACTTTCATGGATAGAAATGGTAGTTTACTCATTTTAAAATTTTAACTTATTTAGTAACTAATTAAATGTCAAAACTTACATACCATAATTTTATTAAAATATAAATATTATCCTTATTACAAACTACTACAATAATTTCTTAGCCAACATCTCAACTAAACCATCACTATTAAAATCTCTTAACCTAATAAAAAATTTAATCCAACAAACCAACAATATCACTTTAACAAAAATTTTAAATAAAATCTAAATAAATAAAAAATTAGAAATAAAAAAATAAAGAACTAAAAGAGTCATGAGACGGAAGAGACATAGAGGAAGAGGACAACACAGAAGACAAGCAAAGACAGAATAAAGTCTGCAATAGAGATGTAGACAGTGAGGGATGGAGAGAGAGAAAGGCGAAAATAGATGTTCATGATATTAGGCTGTGTTTGGTTATTGTCTCAAAAAAATAGAGACATAGACACAAAGACACAGAGATATATGAACACAAATACACACAAATTTTTTAACAAATTTGGTGTTAATGGTCATAATACACAAGACGCATCTAACTAATTCAAAAGTCAAATTTATCCTCAAATCAGAACAATCTCAACACCACCACCACTATCACCACCACCATCATCACCAATTTCTACCACCACTATTATCACTACTGATTTTTCAATCTTATTTCGAATAAATAAAATTAACAACTCTAATTCAAATATCACTTAAACAATTCAAATTAAAAAAGAAAAAAAATAAAAAAAAAGGCAGAAACAGATCTAAGATGAGGGAGGGTGAGAGTTTGTTGACACACTGGAGGAGAGGGAAATGATGGGAAAAATGAAGGTGATGGCGAAGGGTGATGCGGAGGCAAACAACAGTGTTGGACGACCTTCTTCGTGATCGCGGTTATTGCGCGTTCGCAGAGGCAACCTTCTTCGTGTTTGCGGTAGTGCCAAAGAGGAGAGAATGAGAAAAAGAGATCCAGAGAAAGAGCGAGAGTCATCGATTTTGGAGAGGATAAACACAAAGTATTTTGGAAGCATAGCTATTTGATGGATCTGGTATGGTGGAGGATCAGGATGAAAGAGATTTGGAGGGGAAGAGTTAAGATGCAGTAGGAATAGAAGTTAGTAAAAGGAGAAGAGAAAAAAGAGCGTTAACTGAGTTGGGTAATTTTGAAATTTTGATCTGTGTCTCTTCATTTTAGCCAGATACAAAATACATGTTCTCTGTGGGTAGTTATGTGTAATCGTGTCTCTCTTGAATTTGTGTCTTACAAAACAAACAGTACACATGTGTTGTTGTGTGCATGTCTCTCATATACACGGACACCATCCAAACGCAGTATTAAAGCCCGTTTGTCCGTGTCTTCCAAAAACACAGATACGGTAGTATGTATTTAGCATTTGGTTTGTGAGGTACAAAAATATAAGGAACACGGTTACAAAGAAAAATACACAAAATATATATTTTTCGCAGGATTTTTTTCTTTAATAAAATAAAAAAATTATTCAAGATTTTTGAGCTTTATTTTTCATAATACAATTTTTTTTTTGGTAATTAAGGCAAGTTTGCTGCACCCCGGCGAACTCTATGTAAATTATGAAGTTCGCCGTACCCCTGGCGAACTCTATAATTTATATAGAGTTTATGTAATACCCGGTCTAACCGAAATTAATTAAATAATAAGTTAAATAAGAGCGAATATGGTTGGAAGATTTGGCAATTGGAATTTGATAATTCAAATATGATATTTGGATTCAGTGAATTTTTCCGAGTCAGAAAACATAGTTTTCTGCGTAAAAGCGCGCAGTGGAATTTTGACTGGCAGTACCAGCTGAGATCTGTCTGGTACTACAGCTGAGGAAATTGATTATGGGTAAATAAGATTAATAAATGAGGAACTATAATTAGGGAAGGTAGAAATATTTAAAGTGCAATTTAGAGCGCTAATCTTAAAGGTTTTGGCCCAAAATTGGACCAATAGGCAAAAATAAGTGAACCGGGCCTAAGTGGGCCCAAGACCCAACATATATAAATATTAGTTATGAGTATTTCAGCTCATTTTGCCCTAAAGAAGGGGTGTTGGGCGCTGAAATTGGGAAGAGAGAAGAGAAGAGAGAAAACCTAACTCTCTTTGATCTTCAAACCACCATAACTTGAGCTACGGAGCTCCGATTGACGAGCCGTTTGTGGCCACGCGTCGATCTTCTCATCCTCTACAATTCTATCTAAGTTTTTTGGTGAGTATTCCATTCATCTCTGTCCAGTTTTCGAAATTCCCCACTGTTACACGTTTTTGGGTAATTAGTGTTGAAATCTTGTGATTTTGGGTGTTTAGGGATACTCCAACATGGATTCTAAGTGGGTTCTATCCCTACTTCATATGGGCTGAGGTAAGAAGTGCTCAAACCCTTGTGACTTGTCATTTTTATGAGCCCTAGGTTGATGTATGTATGTGATATTGGTTATGTTAGTGTATTTGGTGATGTTGGTGCACAATTGGGAGATTGGTATTGCTTGAGGAGCTTTGGTGAGGCTTGGAGCTAAGGTTGGTGAAGACTTCCAAAGAATAGGCTCAATTGGTTTGGCTACAAGAGGTACGGTTTAAGTTTCATTTAAGTACCGTGTGTTGTGATGAGAATTCCTAGGCTAGATACCCCTAGGATTAAGTTTGGATTGTGTAAATGGTTGGTGCTAATATGCATAGTTGGTATGTAATGTGAATTAATGATTTGGGTTGAGAATTGTGTGGCCTTGTATGCTTGGTGTATTGAGAATTTGATGTACTGGGTAATGAGTATTGATTTGTGGTTTATGCATTTAAATTATGATATTGGGCTGGAGGCCGTGGATTTTGGGCCGGAGGTCGAAAAAAGGTGAGAAAGGTAAGTTGATGTGTGCATTGTATGATGACACAAGTGATTGGATGAATTTCAGATAATGAATATATGAATGATTGGGTTGGTTATTGAATAATAAGGTTTGAGGAGTTGAGGTGTGGGATTTGGTAAATTTGGGTGCAATTATATAGATGAGGTATGTTTGGTTTTGGTTGAGATATATTATATGGTCATATATGTGATTATGATTATTGATGCCTTGATGGTATGATGATGCATTAGAGATATGTTTGTCGTGATATATGCTTGAGGAATGATTAAGGTTGATTTGTGGGTGAAGCCACATGATAGTGAGTACGATATTGATTATGTATAATGATGGTTGATTGGAAATAGTGTTGTTGAAATTTGGCATGAGAAAGAGTATATGATATGTAAATGTGTTTGAGTTTGAGAAAGTGTCAACGTGCGAGTTGAGGAGGCTTGATGTTGATTTTGGTATATTTTGATTGATTTCAAAGAAAAGGCTGAAATTGGCATGTTTTGATTGATTTTGAAAAGAGTTGAAATTGGCTTGTTTTGAAAATGGCACTTTGTGGTTTTGTATGGAAACATGGTTTTGGGGCATACTTTGACGGGACATAACTTGGACTACGGATCTCTGTTTTCTGCCAAATCTATTTAGAAATGAAATTGGATCCGGGATGTCCATGCCGTTCGAAGGACGGGTGAAAAACGATTTAAAATGAGAGAGTTATGTCCGTCGGAAGATTGGGGGTTGAATCTGTAAATTCTGCAGCTTTTAACTTAGAAAATTTTTAGCAGAACGACCCTACGCGCGTAGGCGCACCTGGCGCGTGCGCGCTGTTCTTCCAGAAAGCACCATCCACGCGTGCGCGTGGTGTGCGCGGGCGCGTCGATGCGCTGTACCAAATGCCCAGCTATTTTCCAGAGAGTTGTGCCAGGGTCATGCCAGTTTTGTGCCTGGGCGCAAGAGCACCCACGCGTACGCATGGCTGACGCTTGCGTGCCATTTGGATATTTTTCAACCCGCGCGTTCGCGCGTATGACGCTTGCGCGTTGATGAGTTTTTGGCCATCCACGCGTGCGCGTGGAGTGCGCGTACGCGTGGCCCTGTTTTCATGCCAAAGTTGATTTTTGAGTTTTTAAAGCCAAACCTCATACTTTTAAGCCTCCGATCTCACCCCTTATGTATCAAATCATTATGGTATGCCTAGCAATGAGGAAGGAGCTAGGGGATGTGGTAACTTGCGAGTGAAGCAAGGGAAAAGGTTATGATCAATGATGATCAGATATGATTATATGAGATATGGAGGATGGCGGTGGAAGTACCGTGTATGCCATGAGCCGAAGGGCTATATTTATTGATAAATGGTTGGTTCTTGATTGGACCATGACCCGGATGGCTGAGTTCTTGCCGGATACGGCGGAGCCATGTTGATAAATTGGCTAGTTCTGGATTGAACTGTGAGCCGAGTGGCTGAGTTATTGCCGAGTTACGGCAGAGCCATTAGGGATTATGGCTGAGTATAAAGGCATATATGATAAATTAACGAATATGATAAATGAATAATGATGAAAAATGTTGAATGTAAGCATGCTTGTGTTTTCTCTCTGGTTGTAAGGGTGACAGGGCACCGATACCCTCTAATGGCGACAGGGCGCAGATACCCTCTAATGGCGACAGGGCGCAGATACCCTCTAATGGTGACAGGGCACATATTCCCTCTAATGATATTAATACGCAACAGAGAAACTGTGCCCGGGTTAGCTACCGGACATGTCGGGTTGGCTTGATAACCGACAGATGATATCATCAGCCATAGGGCAGGCATTCATCATTTGCATATGTTTGAATTGTTTGGGTTTGCCTATTTGTTTTGGATTTCTACATTATATATGCTAAGTTACCTGATTATGTGCTACTTGTTCTACTTGTACCCTAATTGTGTATTACTTGCCTGTATTGCTTGTGTTTGTACAACTGAGAGGCCCCTCATGTTGGTGTCGGTGGAGGTTGAGGGCTGTTCTTGATGAGATGAATTGATGATGCGATTGTATGATGATGGTGATCATTAGTTGAGATGATTTGAGCTCCCTAGGTAGACGCAGTGATGTGGTTTCACTAGTTCCAGGGAGGGCATGATATATTGATATAGAATTGCTGAGACAGCACGACTGATGATGGCTTTGTTTATGATTCTGAAATCTGATTCGTGGGAGAGTCAGCGAGTTAGGAGTCATATGAGATGTGATCTAGATTTAGTATTCCCTTACGAAAGATGCCTATTTATAGATTAGTGAGAATCTAGGCTGGATACTTGGTGAAAAGGAGTTTAGGATGCTTGGTGAGTTTTTATTGCAGTGCATTGTATTTATTTGGCACTTTTACCGTACTGGAAACCCATGGGCCCGGGGTTCTCATTCCGTATATATCTCTTGTTTTTCACATACAGGTCCAGGTGCTCAGAAGTGAGTTGTGGGTCGTCTGAGAGACGGCGAAGATCTTTATTTCCTCTACTTTGTGTTTGATTAGAATCTCTCCACCTATGTTTTGAAAAGATTATATTATGTATTGAACTCTTTTGGAACTTGCCTATAGAGGCTCTTATGTTTCCTTTGGGAGAGATTAGGATATACTGTTGTCATCTACTTTCATACTGTACCCTAGCCGGCCTAAACTTCGCGAGTCGCGACTAGTGGCTATTTACTTATGTTATATATATCTATCTGTTATCTATCTCTTAATCTCCTCTACGCCTTGTCCGTATATCATTTTCGGCTTCACGGTTTATCTTTTGTTGTCGAAACGTGAGTGATACGTCTTCGCGATTTTATTTCTACTCTTTTCAGGCTTCTTGATTAATACTCTTTTCGAAATTACCTATATTTATATATTAAAAATCCACCTGAGAGTCGTACCACCGTAATATCATTGACTTATGACTCGAGCATAAGGATTTGAATATTAGGATGTTACAGTTTACGGCACCCCTGACGAACTATATAATTTATATAGAGTTTGCCACACTCCCGGTGAACTCTATGTTAGGTTTCCAGAATAAAAGCATGCATGTTGGAGAGCAGATCAGAAAGCCACAATTTCATTGTTCACCATAATTCTCACTGTTGACATTTTTTCTCTACAATGTCAAGGAATCCATTGTTAACCATTCATTACGATGGTGAAATAGTGTATGACGAAGAAGGTTCTATCGTTTAGACTGGGACAACCGACAATTACCTATATAATATCGGAAGTCAACAGTTTAACAGCTTTGAAGAATTTGATATTGCATTCCGTCAGGCAGTAAGAGGCAAAAAGGGTGAAAAAAATATACTACAGATATCCGACCGAAGTAGATGGTAGTTTGTTTTATAAAAAGTATATTACAGTTGTATTCTCTCTGTTACTAGTATATTTATCAGACCATGGTTGTGAGAAATATTTCTATTGTTTTGAATTAGGTACCGTTTGTGCGACGACGAGGACGTACGGCTTATAAGGTCGTGGCACAACCGATGGACAAATGTTCATCTATTGGAATTATTTGTGTTTTTCATTGAGTTGGGTGGCCGAGGATCATCTACAGATACTGTCGATGATAGTTCGTTGAGTGGAGCTGTTAGACGAACTATCAGAAGGATGATGGTGGATCTAAATTTGCCACCTGAGGGTAGCCAGGAGGGGTATAATGTTGAAGTTCATAATGTTGACTTAATGGATGACGATGTTGAAAGTCATGATGGTTCTGCTATCAGAGATCCAATGATGGATCAGTATGAAGTTAACCCCGATTATGGAGACGATGCTGATGAATAACCACCCAAAATTCCTGATGAGGGTGACGAGAAAGAAGAGATGAGCTACTACGGTGACACACAAATTGCTCTGACACAGCCTGCCATTTCTCGACCATATGACTGGCCGAATCATTTCATAAGGTTAAATCTCGATGCAATGACCTCGGATTGGTTGTTTACCCAGGGAGGCCCTGAAGAGGATCTAAGCAACGAGTTTGAGATTGGACAATAATTTAAGAACAAGGAAGAAGCCATGTTGGCAGTTAAGCAGTACAGCATCAGGAGGGCTGCGGAGTACAAAAAAATAGAGAGTGACCAGTTGAGGTACAATGCACAATGTATCCAGTTCGGACCCAGTTGTAATTGGAGCATACTCATATCATATCGCCGAAAGCAAGAAAAGTGAGAGGTTAGGAAATACATTGGTCCTCATACTTGCATGCAAACTTCGATAGGCAAGACCATCGTAGGTTGGATTCGAAGGTGATTACGCGACACATTTTTATGATGGTCAAAGCCGATCCAACAATCAGCATCAGGGTTCTCAAAGGAGGTGTAGAGAATTACTTTGGTTACAAGGCATCTTACAGAAAGGTTTGGCTTGCAAAATAGAGAGTCATTGCTAGAATATATGGCGATTAGGAGGAGTCATACAATGAGCTTCCTCGTTGGTTATTCACTGTGCAGATGTACTTGTGGGACTTAGGCCACGTCCTGCAGGGTGATAGTCATCTCCCCGCATGGTAGATGAAACGTGTGAGACTCAGGCCTCCACCTCTCTATCAATGTCGAGGCAAGCGGCCAATCATGCTCGAACTCGACTATATAGGCCACATACTCAAACCTGGCTCGTCTGAGATATGACCTAATCTGCTCCGGCGGCCGTGTCATCAAATTCTCGATGGTGCGTAAGATTCGAGGCGCCTACCAAACGAAAATAAAAAATTAAAAAAACAGGGACGGTGAACACATAAAATAACAAGTTCATTGTTTATTGATTACAATAAAATAAAAAATAGTGAAAAAAAGTGTACCACTCGATCAAGCCTGCCAGCAATGTGCTTAGCGTGATCCAATCTGTACATCTCATCCTCGTAACCCAATAACTGCTGCTCCATCTAAACACAATCTAGTAAAATGAAATCACACACACTGAACTCAGTTCTTTTTACGTTAATTAAATTATTAAAAAAATATTTAAATCCATAATAGCTTATAAACTTACTAATTTAAATTTAACCTAACTAATTGATGCCGTCAACTAACTAATTAATTAATAACTAACTGGACCTAAATTTACTAATCAAGTTTCTTTCTAGTTTAACTTAACCTAATTAATTATTCCACTAATTACTCTGACTAATTAAACTAACTAACAATTTACTTTGTTATACTAATTAACATGTTATAGACAATAAATAGCAACTATACTTGAAAACAATAACATAAAAAATTTAACTAACATAAAAAGAGTTAACAGTAAGTCTAACTAACATGTAAACAATAAATTTGTAACTCTAACTAACATGCAACTTATAACTAGTAATTTTATCTAACATGTAAACAATAATTCTAACTAAGCTAAAAATAGTTACTCTAACTAAGCTAAAAAAAGTAACTCTAACTAACCTATTATTTACTGACCTGGAACTGAGAATGTCGTCCACAACGAACTTCACGGACATCAAAAAGACAGAAAAGAGGAACAGTAAATTTGGAGAAAAGATTGGATAAGAAAGGGACAAAAGAAAATGGTCCCATCACTAGGTATATATACTACGCCGAACTCACCATAGAGTTCGCCGGGGGTGCGGCGAACTTGCCTTAATTACAAAAAAAAAATCGTATTTTAAAAAATAAAGTTCAATTCTATTGTTTTGGGAATTAATAATTTTTTTATTTTATATTAAAAAAATCCATTTTTCATGTCTCACTAAAATGGTGAAGCACGGTTCTTAGACAATAAACATGAATTTGAGTAACTTTTTTAAGATTATTTTATCTTTATTAATCTTTTGAAATTCCAAAAATTTATTTTTCTTTATCTGATTCAAAACAAAAACAAAATAAAGGGGAAAGAATGCTAGATGTGTAAATTATGAAAGAATTGAAGGATTGGAGGATGAAAAAAAAGGCAAAAATGGAGGATATATTCATACTCATTGTTCTTCTTTTCATTCTCTCAATATACATTTTGGTGTTGCCATTGAAAATCAATAATAGTTATCATATTTTTGGCTAGCAAGAGAAGAAAATTAGAAGAGGATGCACGAGATAATAGTAATGAAGGAGGAGTTCAGATAGGGGAAAAATAAATTATGGAAAAAGTGAAGAAAATCCTTGATAATTGAAAATTTAGGGGTTCTGTTTCGTTATTGTTTTTTTATTATTTATTTTTAAATTAAAATATAAAAATAAAAGTATCTTTTTAATTGTATATTGTTCTTTTTTTTTAGTTAAACATAATATTATACACTACACTAATGTCATGTCTACTATTTCCAAACACTATACACAAACACAAATATTTTATGTCTATGTCAAAATATGTCTTAATATATATACAAACCAAATGGAGCATTAAGGTAGCATTTGGAAGTGAAACTGAGACTGAGACTGAGAGAAAGAGACTGAGAGACTGAGACTGAAATAAGTCATAGTATTGTGTTTGATGTAAAAGTGTATATGACTGAGTTATGTCTCAAGTTTGAAATAAAAGTAAAGACTAAAATGTGATAAATTATTTAAATACCCCTAAGAACCGCATTAGAACAGGGTTGAGGGTGACAACACAGCAACACCAACAAAGGTTCCAGCATGCAAAGGTGTGGCAAAGGTAAAGACAACCAAACAGAGCACAGACAAAGTAGGTTTAGGAACAAGAATGAGGAGATGGTGGCTGAGCAGGGGGATGCAAACAATGTAATGTTTTTCGGCGACAACAGTAGCTTCTCCCTCCTCCTCTGTCACGCACGTCGAGCTCTCTTTCTCAAGCTCTCCCATAGCAAACCCAGCGACAATGCCGACCCTAGTCAGTACCAGCAGCAATGATGGAAGCTCGTCAGCGCGAAAATAACCTCTTCTCTTTCTACCCGTTGCTCTCTCTCTCTCTCTCTCTCTCTCTCTCTCTCTCTCTCTCTCTCTCTCTCTCTCTCTCTTACCGGTTACTCACCACTCACGTTGGCTACCATGATGACGAGGAGGTGGTGGTCCTGGCGGCGGCGATGGGGCAGCAGCTCCAGTTGGGTACCTTTGATGCTTGTGTTTGGTCTGAGAAGATGAGCCCTAATTTTATTTTGCAAAAGGGTGAACTTAGAATTAATAATTTGGAATGAATGTAGTTTGGCTAGAAATTATTATTTAAATTTCAGTCACTGTTCATAAAATTTTAGTCTCTTGTGTCTCCACTCTTTGGAGGTATTAAATGGATTGAAATTTTATATCTCGGGACTGAAATTTTAGTTCCAATCTTAGGTCAACAACTATGATACTGAGTCTCAATATCCCAGTTGTTGGGAAAAAGTAGTATAACCACAATCCAATCAATCATGTGTCAAATAATTTGGTATTGTTATTATATTAAAATATTAATATAATAACGTCCTTGATTAAATTTAGTGATTTATCATTGTGATAGTGATCATAATATTGAGAGATAAATCTTTTATTATTTAATCTAAATTATTCTTGGTCACATGATTATTAAAAAAGACATTATAATCCGAAAAGATCAATATATATATATATATATATCTTTATTGGATGAAGATTAATAGATCTCATTTATTAAATTATATATATAGATGTTGCATATAGAGATATGACCATTGAATTTACTCACTTTGAAAATTTCTAATGGTTATAATTACCACATATTTGTCAATAGGATATTCTCAAAATGAACATAGTAATAGAGTTCCTTTGACTTGCGACTATCATAGTAATTGACAATGTGTTTATTATACTTTGATTCCGGACACCTAATACCCTAGGGTGCTAATTGAATGGATATTAGGTATGATTTAAATACTTGTAGAATTAATGATTAGTCAATAAAGAATCCGTCAACTCTCGGTAAAGAGTTTGAGCTTTATGATTATAATGACTGAGATGAATAAAACTTTGGCCAAGGAGATTGAATGAATGAAGAAATGAGTTTTAAGTCATTCACAGTTCATTATAATAATGGTATCAAGTTAGAGTTTGACAATTAAACCATATTCTAAGGATTAACCAAGAGGTGGAAAGATAGAAGGAATTATACTTTGTTCTTCTCGGGTTCTTAGTAAAAATATATTACTTCATACTATCGGGTCATTAAGCAGTGTTACTAGACACCAACCTTTATTTACTACCCGCTTAGTATTGAACCTATGTGGTCACACACTAACGATTATTCTAATATTTGTTGTAGAATTATTTGATTATTATTTTAATTTGATCAAATAAATAATTATATTAATTCAAATGGAATATTATTATATTCTTTGCTAGAACCAAGAATATAATAATAGTATGATAATTGAGAATATTAAATGAAATTTGAGAATAATTAGTTATTTTATTTCTAGATTTGAATTCTAAATTTGGATGAGATCCTAATTGATTCTGTTTCAAATTTAAAATCAGTAACAAATCTCATACTATATATATGTATGCCAAGAGTAGAGAAATCATAGAAGAGAATAAAAACACTAAGAGTTTTATTCCTTTACCTCTATACACATAAACGTATGTAAGTCTAATTCTTGGAGAATAATTTTATGGCGTGCAAGGAGTTGCAAGAAGTTTCTCAATTTAGATCAGATGTCCATTGGTTAAGGAGTTGACAACAAATGTTGGTCTCAGTGTGGATACGCATAGCGTCTTCGTACCATCGAAGGAGAAAGTAATTTTTACTAGCGCACACAAGTATTTAGATCTGATCTATATATTGTTTATTCGATCATGTGTATAATTTTTCAATGCACATTTGTGTTTATCAAAACTCTTTTGACCTTAAACACCTTAGCTCTTGAGCATGTGTGCTTAATCTTTTGTAAAATACATTTAGTGCATAATAAATATCAATTAGATATTAGAGATTTTACTTTAAGCTCTTCTAATAAAAATACTCAATATCTTTATTATTGGTTAAACCAACCCTCAAGAGCAATTTTGATTTGCATTCTCAATACTCATATTAAGTTTTTCCAAAAGGATCACAAACCTTAATCATATTAAGGCTAATTATAAATTGTTTGTAACAAAATAAATCTAAAAAATACTTGCAAGAACAAATCTCGTTAAAGCCATTCACCTAACGGCATTTTAACTTCTAAAGTTGTTTAATTTAAAATATATCGTCCAATACTCCCACTAGTTGAAACAAAATTTTTGATAGTCATACTGTCTTACTTTGGGCACCATACATCTTCTCAAGATGTTCAGTAATAATGGGGAGATGCCTTTGAAATTGGAACTTATGGTTGTCAAAACAACCTATGTAAAAAAATATTACAAATACTCAAGGTTCTGAGAACCGGACCGGTCATCGAACTGCTATAGTCACTGGTTCACTGGTTTACTAGTCTAACCAGAGGTTCAACCAAAAAAACCGTTTTAGAATAAAATAATAAATAAATTATAATTAAACACCCTAAAATATAATTATAGTCTAATATAAATCTTAAAATATCAAAAGTACATTAGCAACCCTAAAATAGCAACACCAATATATTATAAAACAGCAACAATGAAACAGCAAGACATTATAAAACACTAAAACAGCAACACTAGTACATTATCAAAACACTAAAACAGCAACACTAGTACATTAGCAACACCATTCAGCAAGGCAGTGATGACACTAAACTAAACACTAAAAATAGCAAAATCAGTACATTATACAACATATCAAAAGTTCAAAATAGAGCATTCAGTAACCAAGCATTAGCATTAGCAAGGAAGTGATGACACTAAATTAATCAGAGCATTAGCAAGACAGTGATGAGTGATGACACTAAATTAAATACTAAAAACAGCAAAATTAGTACATTATACAACATATCAAAAGTTTAAAACAGAGCATTCAGTCACCAAGTATTAGCATTAACAAGGCAGTGATGACACTAAATTAAACAGAGCATTAGCAAGGAAGTGATGTGATGCGTGAGCATTTTTCTATCTTTTCCTAGTGAATTTGCATCTAATTTGTTGAGTTTAATAAAGAATTAATTATCTTTTAGCCAATATGGATGCTACTTTGAGTCTTTTGCAATTTTGTTTATTTTAGGTAGCATTCGGCTGGATTTGATGGAGTTTCTGCAACACAAGAACCAAAGGAGATGGCAGCGAGGAGCGATGCGTATGCATGACTGACGCGTGCACGTGATTTGGAGCTTTCCATGGTGACGCGTGCGCGTGACTGACGCGTACGCGTGATTTGAAGATTTGCTCAGCGACGCGTACGCGTGATTGACGCCTGCGCGTGACACGCGAAGAAGACCATCGACGCATACGCGTGACTGACGCGTACGCGTGACATACGCCACGTGCAGAAAATGCAAAAAAACGCTGGGGGTGATTTCTGGGCTGTTTTGACTCAGTTTTCAGCTCAGAAAACACAGATTAGAAACTGCAGAATGGACAAAACAAGTGGTCCCCACCTATCAACTGAAGACTTGTTAATTAATTCTAATTTAAATTCAAATATTATTTTTTAGGAAAAGATTTTATTTTAGTTTTAGAAGATAGAATTTAAATTAATTATGATTAGATATAAAAGGAAATTCCAACAGGGTGATTACAACACAACATTATTCCCAATTACAATTTACAATCCTTATTTTCACTCTGAACCATGAGCAACTAAACCTCCACTGTTAAGGTTAGGAGCTATGTCTATTTGTATGGATTGATTTTATTGCTTTTTCTATTTTAATTTATGT
Source organism: Arachis ipaensis (assembly GCF_059453495.1). Classification (NCBI taxonomy): domain Eukaryota; kingdom Viridiplantae; phylum Streptophyta; class Magnoliopsida; order Fabales; family Fabaceae; genus Arachis; species Arachis ipaensis. Next base: position 119,981,736 of record NC_142435.1, on the reverse strand, counting down.
ATGGATTTATAATTTAAGAATTGTTTTCGCTCTTTATCTTATGAATTTGGGTGGAACGGAAGTATGACCCTCTTTCTAATTGTGTTCTGGTATAACTTGGAAAAGCTCTTTACTTGAACAACAACTTGAAAACATATTCTCCTAAATTTTAATTATCTGGATTTAACGGGATACGTGACATATAATCCTTTTATATTTGGGTAATTAGAGTTTTTGTTGCATATAAACTGGAATTTGATCATCACCCCCTAATTGGAAGTAATTGACTAAGGAATTGGCTGTTGATGAATTTTAGAGGAGACTAGAAAGGTCTAAGGAATTAGGGTCTAGTCATATATAGTTTGCCATAAATTAAATCCTACATGATTAAAATAGTTAGTAAGAAAAGTTAATCCGGAAAAATAGATAACTCTGAAACCTTAACTGCCTTTCCCATATTTTATTCCCAACTCATTTACTTTACTATTTTAATTTCTGTACAATTGTTTAATGCTCTTTGAATATTCAAACACTCTTTTCTGTTTGTCTAACTAAGCCAATCAATCAATCATTGTTGCTTGATCCATCAATCCTCGTGGGATCGACCCTCACTCACCTGAGGTATTACTTGGTACGACCCGGTGCACTTGCTGGTTAGTTTGTTGGATTTTATAAATCTGGCACCAAGTTTTTGGCGCCATTGCCGGTGATTGACTGTGATTAACAACTATCAGTTGTTTGATTACTTAGATTAGGCATTTTAGTTTTAATTTTATTTAAATTTTATTTATTATTTTTGAATTTTTTTTTTAAAATAGCACTAATATTTTTCCTTAATTTCTGAAATTAAGTTTGGTGTCACCTAGTTAATTCTATTTTAATTGTCTTGTTTATTTTTCCTGTTGATTTTCAAAAATTTCTGTTTAATTTTAGTTATTATTTTTTAATTTTATTTAGCATTTTTATTTTATTATTTTACACAGGATACCTCACTGGGAACTCTCTACACTCTGATATAGAGATTTCCGTATTTTCTTATTTTCTGTTTGTTTATGCGAAGGAACAGAGACAAGGAACATCTCTTAGACTTTGATCCTGAACCTGAAAGGACTTTCAGGCAGCGTTTACAACAAGCAAGACTTTGCAAGGCTGCAGAATCCACTATGGATCACAATAATGCTGTTAATGCCAATGTGGCAAATCCGAATGGGGATGATCAACAAAGGAGAGTGCTTGACTCTTACTCTGCTCCTACTACAGATCTCTATGGTAAAACTATTGTGGTGCCTCCTATAACTGCGAACAACTTTGAGTTGAAGCCACAATTGGTCACCCTGGTGCAACAAAACTGCCAGTATCATGGTCTTCCCCACGAAGACCCAAATCAATTTATTTCTAATTTTCTGCAGATTTGTGATACTGTGAAGACAAATGGAGTGAACCCAGAGGTGTACAAACTCATGCTCTTCCTGTTTGCTCTGAGGGATGGAGCAAAGCTATGGCTAGATTCCCAACCCAAGGAGAGTTTGAATACTTGGGACAAGGTTGTTACTGAGTTTTTTACTAAGTTTTTCCCACCAAAGAAGCTGAGTAAACTTAGAGTGGAGGTTCAGACCTTTAGGCAGAGGGATGGTGAAACTCTTTATGAAGCTTGGGAGAGGTACAAGCTACTGATTTGGCAATGACCTCCGGACATGTTCTCTAAATGGACCCAACTAGATATCTTTTATGAAGGCTTGGGTGAAATGTCCAAGATGTGCTTAGACAATTCTACAGGTGGTTCATTGCACAAGAAGAAGACACCGGCAGAGACAATTGAGCTGATTGAATTGGTTGCTAGTAACCAATATTTATACTCATCTAACAGGAATCCTGTGAACTCTGAGGCTCCTCAGAAGAAGGGTGTTATGGAAGTAGAAGCTCTTAATGCTCTTCTTGCTCAAAATAAGCTTATGTCTCAGCAAATAAATCTGCTTACTCAACAGATGGGTGGAATGCAAGTCTCAGCTATCAACACCCAAAACCTAGCTCAAGAGACCTCTTATGACATGACAGGTAATTTTGTACAAAATGATAATTATGATTATGCTCCATCCTCTTCTGAACAGGTTAATTACATGGGGAGTGCTCCTAGAAATCCCAATAATGATCCCTATTCTCAGACCTACAATCAGGGGTGGAGAAATCACCCAAATTTTGGGTGGAGGGACCAATCTCAGAGAGCTCAGAATTTTAACAATAATTCTCAGGGCGGCTTCCAACAGAACAATCATAATAACCGCCAATTTTAGTCTCATCAACAACAACTATCTCCACAGGCAAATTCTAATTCCCAAGAAGATTCTAATTGGAAGATGATGAGGAGTTATATGCAGGAAACTAGAGCATCAATCAAGAATTTGGAGATTCAAATGGGTCAAATAGCCACAAGATTTAATGAAATTGATCAAAGGACCACTAATAGCCTTCCTGGTAACACTATTCGAAATCCAAGAGAGGAATGCAAGGCTATCACATTGATAAATGGACAAGTGGCAAGTATTAAAGCACAAGTTAATGAGGAGCCAAGTGAAAATGAAGATTGCAAGGTTATTAAATTTAGAAGTGGTAAAGTAGATGGCTCTGAGACCAAGTTCAATGAAGAGCTAGTTGAAAAGGAAGCTACAGAAGAGAAGAAGGAAGAAGTAAAGCACGTCCCTCCAAAGCGTGCAGACAACCCATTCCCAGACTCTCTTGACACTTATCCTACATTGCCAAAGGCTCCTGAGTACAAGCCTGAAATGCCATATCCTCAGAGACTTCAAAAGGAGACCAAGGACAAGTAGTTTTCGAAGTTCTTGGAAGTCTTTAGAAAGTTGCAAATCAATATTCCTTTTGCTGAAGTTTTGGAGCAAATGCCTCTCTATGTCAAGTTCATGAAGGAGCTATTATCAAAGAAGAAGCCTTTAAAGGGAGATGAGACAGTGGTCCTGACTAAAGAATGTAGTGCTATCATTCAGAATAACTTGCCGAGGAAGATGCCGGATCCAAGGAGCTTTCAAATTCCATGCACCATTGGGAGCACAACCTTTGAGAAAGTATTATGTGATCTAGGAGCAAGCATCAATTTAATGCCCCTGTCTGTGATGAAGAAGTTGCAAATCCAAGAGGCACAACCCGCAAAGATAGCATTACAGATGGTAGACAAATCTATGAATCCAGCATACGGATTAGTGGAGAATATCTTAGTCAAAGTGGGTAAATTCTTCCTTCAAGCAGATTTTGTGATTCTTGACACATGGGAGGATGAGAACGCCTCTATAATTCTAGGAAGACCATTCCTAGCCACTGGAAGAGCTCTGATTGATGTAGAAGTGGGTGAATTAGTGCTTAGAGTGCATAATGAGCAACTGGTCTTTCATGTCTTCAAAGATTACATTCAACAGGTGAAGAAGAGAGGTGCATGCAGATTGAGCTTATTGATCCAAACCTTCAAGAACCCCCTGATGACGGACAGCAGAATCTGCAGCTTAAACCTCCTTTGGTGACAACCAATAAAATTCCTCCTGACATCAAACCTAAGTTTGGTGTTGGGAATGCATCATCCACCAAGGAGGAGGTTCCCAAAAAGAAGAAAATACCCAGGGGATGGAGAAACAAAAATATCCCCACTGAAGGTTTCTCCCCAGGAATGAAGGTGGTGTTGACTAAGAATCCAGTACGGACTTATACAGTAAACAGAATCCTTTCTCTGGAGCATATTGAGCTAATTTATGGAGACACAGGAAAGAAATTTAAAGTAAGGGGTGAAGAGCTGAGCCCCTATGATCCTCCTCCTTAGAGGAGCTGACCGTCAAGCTACTGACATTAAAGAAGCGCTTGTCGGGAGGCAACCCGATAAATTCGTATCCTTAGCTATTTTTCGTAGTTGTAGTTTTCTTCCTTATTTGATTTTTACTAAGTTTTTACTGTTTTTTAGATCATGCAGCTATCTTAGAACAGGAGCCGAAAAAAAAAGGAGAGCACCCGACGCGCAAGCGTTGCTGATGCGTACGCGTCAGATGGGTGTGCGTGAAAAATAAAAATGAACAGAGAGTTACGCGGGAGTGGCGCAAAAATGATGCCTTTCGCACAAACAAGCCCACGCATACGTGTACCCCACGCGTGCGCGTTATTCGTGATTTTGGCACTCCACGCGTACGCGTCATCGACGCGTACGCATGACCTTAAAAAATGACGTAAATAAGTGTTTGGGCAGAGAGTTGTGCTAGCTTAGGGCTGGAAGTGTGCTAGAAGCACAAAACTTGTTCGCGTGTATGCGTCCCTGACGCGTGCGCGTCATCTGCACAAATGGCCATCTACGCGTGCGCGTGCATGACGCCCATGCGTCGCATGAAATTATTGATTCCCAAGCCACGTGAACAGAGAGTTGTGCGTGCACGCGGCTGGCTTTACGCGAATCGCACAAATCATGAGCACGCGGACGCATGCCTGACGCTCACGCGTCATTAAGGAAAATTCGCGACCCACGCGTACGCGTGCTGTACGTGTACGCGTCGCCTTCGCCGCACAACTACATTAGTTCGCCTCCCAGTTTTAATTTTTTTTCTTTTTCTCCCAATCCTAATTCTCTCTTGTTCTTTTATCCTTTTATTCTTCTGTCATCTAATAGTTATTTCTTTGTGTTTTCAGTTTTTCTTTGCTTGAGGACAAGCAAACCTTTAAGTTTGGTGTTGACACTTCGCTTAGAAGTTTTCTGTTTATTCTTATGGCACCAAAGGGAGGCGAATCATCTTCACAGGAGGAGCACAACCTAAAGAATAAAATGACCGCTAGGATAACTAAGGTGGTTGAGTTCCTTTCATTCTACATTTCTTCCCGCTTTTACTATATCATGTTCCGCTTTTCTGCTATTTTGCTTTGTTTGTTGCATGATCCTTTATTAGTTAGAATCCTAGGTCTAGTTTAGTTTTCTCTTAATTGCTTTAATTCCGAAAAGATGTCTCATATATTACTCACTGAGCTTGAATTCAAATAAAAAATACAGAAGTGATGTATTGCATGAGAAAGTGAGTTTATATTGAAGAATAGTCTTATTTACTTAGATGTGGTGGTACTTTCTGTGATTCTGAATGCATGACATGAACAGTGCATATTTAATTTTGAATCAAAGAATGTTGATGCACAAGGAATGGGAATTTAGAGAATTATTATGATTTCTCTTAAATTAATGAAAGTTTAATCCTTGAAGCAAAAGAAACAGCAAAAGAAAAAATAAGAGCAAGGTCCAAGGCTCTGAGCATCAATGACTAGGGAGGTCAGACATGATTAAAAGCTCAAAGAGTTGTTTCCCTAGTCACATGCTTGTGGTGTTCTTGTGTCAAGTAATCCTTGAGACAAAACATTTAAAGTCAAGATCAATTGCAGAGTACGCCAAAGGCTTTGAGCACCACTGTCTAGGAGTAACTGAAAAAAATTTATAAAAATAATAATATTTAGAACGTAAAGAGAGTTCCCCAGTTAAGTGCTTGTGGTGTTTCTGTTTCAAGTAAAGTTTGAGACAAAACATTTAAAGTCACGGCTAGGCTCAAGGTGCAAAGCACCAAAAAAAATTGATGTGTTCAAGGATTAAATTGAGTTACAAAAGATCAGAGAATTCATAATATTATCCGGATTCTAATTCCAAATGACAGTGACATCCTTCTGATTCAAAGGAGAGTGAGATGCCAAAACTATTCAGGATTGCAATTTTAAATCCCAGTATAAGAAGAGACATGAGCTTAATCGAACTCTCATTCTCATGCAAATTCACATCCTAAGCCTATATTAGTTATGGTTGCTTGAGGACAAGCAACAATTCAAGTTTGGTGTTGTGATGCGTGAGCATCTTTCCTATCTTTTCCTAGTGAATTTGCATCTAATTTGTTGAGTTTAATAAAGAATTAATTATCTTTTAGCCAATATGGATGCTACTTTGAGTCTTTTGCAATTTTGTTTATTTTAGGTAGCATTCGGCTGGATTTGATGGAGTTTCTGTAGCACAAGAACCAAAGGAGATGGCAGCGAGGAGCGACGCGTACATGTGACTGACGCGTGCGCGTGATTTGGAGCTTTCCATGGCGATACGTGCGCGTGACTGACGCGTACGCGTGATTTGAAGATTTGCTCAGCGACGCGTACGCGTGATTTACACGTGATTGACGCGTGCGCGTGACACGCGAAGAAGACCATTGACGCGTATGCGTGACATACGTCACTTGCAGAAAATGCAGAAAAATGCTTGGGGCGATTTCTGGGCTGTTTTGACTTAGTTTTCAGCCCAAAAAACACAGATTAGAAGCTGTAGAATGGACAAAACAAGTGGTCCCCACCTATCAACTGAAGACTTGTTAATTAATTCTAATTTAAATTCAAATATTATTTTTTAGGAAAAGATATTATTTTAGTTTTAGAAGATAGAATTTAAATTAATTAGGATTAGATATAAAAGAAAATTCCAACAGGGTGATTACAACACAACATTATTCCCAATTATAATTTACAATCCTTATTTTCACTCTGAACCATGAGCAACTAAACCTCCACTGTTAAGGTTAGGAGCTATGTCTATTTGTATGGATTGATTTTATTTCTTTTTCTATTTTAATTTATGTATGGATTTATAATTTAAGAATTGTTTTCGCTCTTTATCTTATGAATTTGGGTGGAACGGAAGTATGACCCTCTTTCTAATTGTGTTCTGGTATAACTTGGAAAAGCTCTTTACTTGAACAACAACTTGAAAACATGTTCTCCTAAATTTTAATTATCTGGATTTAACGGGATACATGACATATAATCCTTTTATATTTTGGTAATTAGAGTTTTTGTGGCATATAAAATGGAATTTGATCATCACCCCCTAATTGGAATTAATTGACCAAGGAATTGGCTGTTGATGAATTTTAGAGGAGACTAGAAAGGTCTAAGGAATTAGGGTCTAGTCACATATAGTTTGCCATAAATTAAATCCTACATGATTAAAATAGTTAGTAAGAAAAGTTAATCCGGAAAAATAGATAACTCTGAAACCTTAACTGCCTTCCCCATATTTTATTCCCAATTCATTTACTTTACTATTTTAATTTCTGTACGATTGTTTAATGCTCTTTGAATATTCAAACACTCTTTTCTATTTGTCTAACTAAGCCAATCAATCAATCATTGTTGCTTGATCCATCCATCCTCTTGGGATCGACCCTCACTCACCTGAGGTATTACTTGGTACGACCCGGTGCACTTGCTGGTTAGTTTGTTGGATCTTATAAATCTGGCACCAAGTTTTTGGCACTGTTGTCGGAGATTGACTGTGATTAGCAACTATCAGTTGTTTGATTGCTTAGATTAGGAATTTTAGTTTTAATTTTATTTAAATTTTGTTTATTATTTTTGAATTTTTTTTAAAATAGCACTAATATTTTTCCTTAATTTCTGAAATTAAGTTTGGTGTCACCTAGTTAATTCTATTTTAATTGTCTTGTTTATTTTTCCTGTTAATTTTCGAAAATTTCTGTTTAATTTTAGTTATTATTTTCGAATTTTATTTATTTATTTTATTTAGCATTTTTATTTTATTATTTTATACAGGATACCTCACTAGGAACTCTCTACACTCTGATGTAGAGATTCCCATCTTTTCTTATTTTTTGTTTGTTTATGCGATGGAACAGAGACAAGGAACATCTCTTAGACTTTGATCCTGAACCCGAAAGGACTTTCAGGCAGCGTTTACAACAAGCAAGACTTTGCAAGGCTGCAGAATCCATTATGGATCACAATAATGCTGTTAATGCCAATGTGGCAAATCCGAATGGGGATGATCAACAAAGGAGAGTGCTTGGCTCTTACTCTGCTCCTACTGCAGTTCTCTATGGTAAAACCATTGTGGTGCCTCCTATAACTGCGAACAACTTTGAGTTGAAGCCACAATTGGTTACCCTGGTGCAACAAAACTGCCAGTATCATGGTCTTTCCCACGAAGACCCAAATCAATTTATTTCCCCACGATGGAGGGCTAGGGTTCCTTTGCTTCAGAGTTCTCCAGTATAGGGAGAGTGACAAATGAATGAATGATTGGGGGAAGTTGGGGTGAGGGTTGGGTCACGAGTGGATCGCTGGATCCGTTTCTTTTTTTTTTTTACAAATTAAAAAACGGCGTCGTTTTATCCGAACCGGCCGGTTACCGGTCCGGCCCAACCGGCCAGTTCAGCAATTTTCCAGCAGTTTTCTCTCGAGCGGTTATAGGTGGAGGATTGGACCGCTTGCATTGCCGATTCCCGATTGAACCGGTTCGACCGGCCAGTCCGGTCCGATTTTCAGAACCATGCAAATACTTCACAAGTTCTGACCATTTCAAAATCAATTTTATTGGAAGATATTATTTCAGTAGGATTATCTCAATAATAACTCCTTAGAAAAAACAATTCTCAAATTGTAGTCCATATATTACTTTCAAGTATGTCACACAAAAAATGAACATATTTAAAAATTTTAAATATGAAAGTAAGTTAAGAAATTTATATTTCTGGCAAAATTATTTAGAATCGTGAATGAGTACCTTGGTTGTCAAGTTGTTACTCATACCTATTCTAAATAAACATGATTAAATTATATCTCATACAATTATAATTCTAAATAATTACTGGTTGTCAGACAATTATTTAACTAAATTATATTTTATACCCCTAGGTTGTCTAGGTTCAAGTATAAAATTAATTCTCCTTATACATCATCATATGCATAAATAAATTCTATCTTTGAGTACAAGTTTCCTGGTTGTCAGATTGCTCCTTGTAAACAAGAGATAAATTTATTTTTTTGGCAATCTCCTTACTTTTAGAATTTATCTCTATTGTCAGAGTTTTTTTTGTCAGTACTCATGGATTAAATTTTATACTCCTAGGTTGTCTAGGTAAAAATATAAAATTAAATCCCTAATACATCAAATGTATATACTGATTATTATCTTAAAAATAAAACTCCTGATTGTCAAGCCACTATTTATAATCAAGAACATTAGAAAAACTAATTTCTAAAATTACAGTGTCCAAAACACATCAATCAAATCAAAATTTGATTTTTTAAAAGACTAACATTTAGCCTTATAGAACCATCAAATCAAATTTGACATTCTCAATATATACACTTATATATAAAAACAAATATTTTTATTCCTTTAAAGTGACTTTATAAAGTCATGATAAAAAAATCAAATAAAATTTAATTAAAATCATAACCATAAAAAATAATAATTTAATCACAATTAAATCATTAACATTGAAATAAATTAACTATTAATTTATTAGAAAACCATCTCAATGAAAATAACCACATCACATGCTAAAAAAATTTGAATTAATCTTATTAATTCACAAACTTTTAGAAAATAGGAATAAAGATTTAAACACAAAAAGCCAATGCTCTGATACCACTGAAAAATTACTATGTGTTCATAACATGCAACGGAAGAAAATAAAGTAATCCTAAAGATCTATTTTGTGTTTAAACTTTATTCGAATAAACAAAATATAGATTAGATCTAATATAAATACCTGTGTGCGCTAATAAAAATTACTTTCTCCTTTGATGGTACGAAGGCGCTATGCGTGTCCATACTGAGACCAACATTTGCTGTCAACTCTTTGACCAATGGACATCTGATCTAAATTGAGAAACCTCTTGCAACTCTTTGCATGCCATAAAATTCTTCTACAAGAATTAGACTCACATACGTTTATGTGTGTAGAGGTAAAGGAATAAACTCTTGTGTTTTTATTATCTTCTATGATTTCTCTACTCTTGGGATACATATATATAGTATGAGATTTGTTACTAATTTTAAATTTGAATCTCAATTCAAATTTAAATCATATCTTGTTATTTTAAACTTGAATCTTTCAAATTTATGAATCATATCATAACTCAATTTAAAACAGAATCAATTAGGATCTCATCCAAATTTAGAATTCAAATTTAGAAATAGAATAACTAATTATTCTCAAATCTCATTTAATATTCTCAATTATCATCCTATTATTATATTCTTGGTTCTAGCAAAGAATATAATAATATTCCATTTGAATTAATATAATTATTTATTTGATCAAATCAAAATAATAATTAAATAATTTTACAGCAAAGATTAGAACACTCGTTAGTGTGTGGCCCCATAGGTTTAATACTAAGCAGGTAGTAAATTAGTCATACTAAATTTACTAATCAAGGTTGGCGTCTAACAACACTCCTTAACGACCCAATAGTATGAAGTAATATATTTTTACTAAGAATCCGAGAAGAACAAAGTATAATTCCTTCCATCTTTCCAGCTCTTAGTTAATCTTTAGAGTATGGTTTAATTATCAACCTCTAACTTGATACGATTATTATAATGAACTGTGAATGGCTTAAGAAACTCATTTCTTTATTCATTCAATCTCCTTGGCCAAGGTTTTATTCATCTCAGTCATTATAATCATAGAGCTCAAACTCTTTACCGAGAGTTGACGGATTCTTTATTGACTAATTATTAATTCTACAAGTATTTAAATCATACCCAATGTCCATTCAACTAGCACCCTAAGGTATTAGGTGTCTGGAATCAAAGTATAATAAATACATTGTCAATTACTATGATAGTTGCAAGTCAAAGGAACTCTATTACTATGTTCATTTTGAGAATATCCTATTGACAAATATGCGGTAATTATAACCATTAGGAATTTTCAAAGTGAGTCAGTTCAATGGTCATATCTCTATATGCACCATCTATATATATAATTTAATAAATGAGATCTATTAATCTTCATCCAATGAAGACTATTTTATATATATATATATATATATATATAATCATTTTAGATTATAATGTCCTTTTAAATAATCATGTGACCAAAAATAATTTAGATTAAATAATAAAAGATTTATCTCTCAATATTATGATCACTATCACAATGATAAATCACTAAATTTAATTAAGGGCTTTATTATATTAACATTTTAATATAATAACAATATCAAATTATTTGACACATAATTGATTTGGATTGTGGTCATACTACTTATTTCCAACAATCTCCCATTTGCACGAGAACCAATCATGATAGATTAAATCTTGGGCATACTATTATCTCAATACCAATCTCATTCTCAGTCTCAATACTTCAAAACAAACTCTACCTAAGAGACATAGACACAGTGGTACATATACATTATTTATTTGCTAAGACATAGATTTTTTTTATAGATATAGTGAATATGCACAAAATACATATTTTTAATTATCCTCATTAAAAATCGAACACCAAGACACAATCTAAAAGACACAAAGTTTGACATTTTTATCTCTAATAATTTTTTTAATTGTCAATTTTATCATAATCGCAATTCTTCTTTTTATTGCTCTCTATGATCCTCCCACTTTCTCTACCACTGCCCTCTTCTTCCATCACTACTCTCTTTCCACTGCAATTGTACCCTCCTCTTTATGTCCTCCTTTTCTTTCACTTTTTGTTTTGCACTTCCTCTATTTACTCTTTGTATTCATATGTGCCAACTCGTCACTTTGCTCTCCCTCACTTGTTCGTTTGTTCGCCGCCTCCAGCTTGCAATGCTATTGGTGATGTCCTTTGATTTCTAATATGCTTTATCTTTTCATTTTTTCTCATCATCTTTTTTTTTATTTTTAATTTTTATTTTTCTCCCAAAATATGTTATATGTATTTATTAATGAGATCTTGTTTTGTTGTTTAAACTTGTATTGGATTATGATTTTATAGTTTTTCTTCTTTTTTTCTTCTTTTTTGGGAGAAAAGAATTAAATAGAAGAAGGAAGAAGATAGAGGAATTAATATTATGAAGACAAAGGGATAATAAAATAGACTTTTTAAAGTAATTTATGTTATGTGTATCATACTTGTCAGACAAAAAATATCTATGTGTATATGTACCTATCTTAGTGTTTATATTTTGGCAAAGTCTTGGGTGTAGATGATGGATTTTATTCTACATGTGTGGAGTGGTGTTGTTACACTGTCAGCGCGACAAGTGTTTTCCCAAGAGACAATTTCTGGTTGGGTTTAGAAATTTAGCAGCTTTTGATGGTGACCCCTCACGTGAAATGTTGCGTAATCTTGATAGGTAATTATGATTAGTATTATTAATGATGGTGAAAGTTAACTAGACTTGAGCTTTTTGGACTTTTTAGAATTATTGGTAGATTTTTTTGAGAGTAAATGAAACTAGGCTTATTGATAGAAGAAGTAGTAATATAGTCCAGCCCAATAAATATATGCAATGAATTGCAGCAAGTAGGTGCTTGTCTTTGACACTTCCAATACATGAACATGAGTTAGTGCTACCATTACCTTCATTATTTTCCTCAATAATTCTCATAGTTCTAAAAATCGGATTGGACGGATCGATTAGATTGGTCCAACTGAGAACCAGAAGCAATTAATATTCGGTTCATATAGTAATCTTCACATTAGTGATTTCGGTATATATATATTAGTCTTCATGGATTAGATTATTAAATACTTGTTATATAAAATAATTAAATTTATTATTTTACAATTAAAAATTAGCACATAATGAACCAAAAACAATTAATTATTCACCTATCAACTTAAAAATTAAAATATAGTATAAAATACTGTTTAATATTTTGAAGTAGATAAATTTAAATTTAAATTAGTATTCAAATCACACATATTACCTAAAAATTTTATTTACGTATATCATAAATTTTATATTGTTTATTATAACTATTATTTAAAAAAAAATTACAATTGGTACACCATACTTAGTACATACTTTAATCATGTAAAAAGTTAATGACCCTTTCCTACAAGTCACTAATCTAAAAATTTTGGGTCAATGTATTTTCAATTTCCATTCATAAAGATAGTCTGACCCAACACGAATAGAATTTTACAAATACAAAAAAGTGTCTCTAAATAAAGACCCAACATCATATTCATAATCACTAATTAAATAAATATTTACCACATTTAACAACTAAATTTCTTCACGTGCATCAAGGAATAAAGAAGTAAAAGAATTCTGTAACTTATTCAGACAATGACAGACATTATTTTTACATTTTTTTTCTCTAGACATTTAATAATTTCTACTGTTTACAACATATATAAGAGTCTCTCCTTTTACACCATAAAATTCACCTTATATTTTTATGTCAATAATAGGGGAGAAGAAAGAATAGGAGAATAAAGAACAGACTAGAGAGAAGAATAGACTCACAAGGCATAATCTTCTTCTCGGCTCCCTCCAGCTGCTGATATCTTTCCCGTTCTGTCAGATCCATTTCTGAGTTAGTTAAATCCAGAGCTTCCTTCCCTTAACCGTGTGTCCTTCCTAACCATATTTCCCCTTCTAGATGTATCAATGTACCTTTTCTAGAAGACATAAAAGATATTTTAAAGAGAAGAAAGGAAAAAACGTGAAACGACTCATTGCCAGAAGCCCAAAAACAGGATTTAAGTAACTCGGCCACAGATCAAGGAAGAGGGTGCCTCGCGTGAATTGCTCCAATTCGTGGTCGCCATGCCCAAGGTGCGCTAACTCGTGGTCGCCAGGCTTGAGTTGGCATCAATCCTCGTTTTCCCCGCGCCACACTCCACTGCTCTGCCAGGTTCTTCCATTTTGTGTGTGCTGGCTTTGAAATGGCCATGCGTATTTTTGTCCTACTTTATTTCCACACGTATTTTTGAAATTAAATATTTTTGTTTATTTATTTTAATAAAAAAACCTAGATAGTTATGTGTCATAATTTAAATTAGTCCCGAAATTATTTGTACTCAACTTAAAAGGATAGGAGTTTAATTGTAGTAAATTAATATTTAGACAAAATTATGGTATTTAGGGTGAAGGCTTTGGTTTGACCAACAACCTTGTTGGAAATCAATAATGCATCCCTGGAGGATTCTGTGGCATAGTAATCAGAATCGAACCGAACCGGTCGATTTGACTAAAAAATCCAGTAAATCAATGATCTATTCGGTTCTATTTTATTATTAGACCGCTTCAGTAATTAACCCGATCAACGGTGGTCAAATCCGTTAAAAACCAGACAGTTCGACACGAACCGGTGTAGTTCGGGCCGCTGACCTGCGCCTCCACGGTACACCAGCGGGGATGCTGAATCACAGTAGAAGAACTTGTGAATTAATTCACAAGAATGCTTCACATGGGATTCGAACTCAGGCACACTCTTACTCTATTGTATGCTAATAATAGAATATATAATAACCAAGTTCACATGAGTAATGCTCCAACCTTGCAACCTTACATTAGTTCATATTTTATTAGAATAATTTTAACCTCACATGTTTACTTATGTAATTCAACTTATATATGTTTATTTCTCTTTTAAAATTTTGATTGTTTCTTATTTTTTATCAACAAAATATTTTTACTTTTAATTTTATCTATATGTAACTTTTTTTTTAATTTTTTTCAGATTAGACCTATTAAATTAAAGGCTAATAATTTATATAAATTATATATATCACATTAAATCAACGAGCTAATGAAATTTATATATAATTTATAAATTTAAATAATATAAAATATTAAACACTAATTTTTATTTTTCAATAAACATTGTATTATAGTTTTATATATTTATTTAATTATTACCAGGTCAAACTGTTCGACCATTGACCCATCGATTGAACCACTAATTCAGTGACCCAGTAACTTCATCGGATCAATTACCGGTTCGATTTTAATAACTAGTTCTATCGTATTAGAACCTATATTTAGACTTTTTTTTTTGTTTGGATAGATTGGACAGTCCCTAATTTGAAGCCACACTCACACACATCCCACTCACATACACACACATGGTTCTATTTACTACGTGGCCATTACTAAAATTCGTATCCCAGTACAACATATTAAGAGGCAACACATATAGTCACTTAACTAAAGTCTTAGTTTTAGACAATTTTAATCACTAATGTTATTATTAGTGGATACTAATTTTGAGTTCATATAGACCAAGTCCAAGAAAAAAAAATAAAGATGCCAAAGAGGTCCATTGGTGAGGCTGAGAAAATTAATGTCTTACAATTTGCATTACAAGTAGGGGTAAGTTAATACAATGCGGTTAATTTTGTAGTCATTTAAAGCCTCTAGTTTACAGGTTTTGTTGATATGTTTCTATTTTGTAGTCATTTTGTAGCCCACTATGATTCAATCTAAAGCCCTAAATGCCTCCCTCCCAAAGGTTACATAAGCAAATACTACTCAACACAAAATTGGTGCCACAAGGTTTAGGCCCATGCAAAGGATCTTAAGGACCCCAGCACCAGCAAGTCAGATCCAAAGGAATGTCACCAATACCCAAGCTCAAACAAATGCAGCACTTACTTAACATCTAAGCCATCACAGGGACAACCAAATATCAATGTTGATGACTTGATGCCATATCGGTGGTAACAATAATAGCAGTAGTTGGTAATCGAACTTCCTCAAAGATGTTTAAGTTCATTCTAATTCCAAGCATAAATCAACCAAAGAAGGATTAATGAATCTGCTAGTGATGAACAACTCATCTTGAAATGTCTTATTGTACTAAATGGATCACATGTTTTATTTTGGTTTACTATAAGACTTATTGCTCAATTGTAGTTGGGTCTAGTTTAATTATGTTGGACAGCGATAAATCACAATTTTATGGTTTATTTTTTATTGAAATGAGTGGATTTTATCAACCTATCTTGCACGTATTCACTAAAATAGCATAATTTCGTGATTTCTTCATAAATTGTGCTTAAGAGTAAAAACATGCTTTTTAGGCTCTTAAATTGCTAAATTTAATTCACTTTAATTCTATTCGATACTTTGATGTGTTTGTTGAGTGATTTCAAACTTACAAGGTAAGGATGAATTGAAGAAGTGAAGGAAAAACATGCAAAAGTGGAGAATTCATGAAGAAAAAACGTTTGGATCACTTCATGGTCATGCGTATGCATGCCTTGCACGTAAGCATGGGAATTTGCCATGTTGCGCGTTCGTATGCATCATGCATACGCATGATTGACGGCACGTGATTCACTTAAGACAACACATGGCTGGCAATTTCTGGACTTTCTCAAGCCCAAATCCAACTCATTTCTGGGTATTTCATGCCAAACTAAAGAAGGATGAAGGGGGAGAGCAGTTAGAGTAGTTAGAATCATGTTTTAGGTTATTTTCTAGCTTCTTTCTTCTCTCTAGAATTAGGATAGATTTAGTAATTTCTCCCTTAGATTTAGGTTTTAATTCTTGTTCTAGTGTAGTTTCATTTATAATTTCATGTTTCATTGCCTTGATTCTCTTAATTTCTCTTGTTAATCTCTCCTTTTTACTACTTTTAGTTTTATGAACATTATTGTTAATTTTGAGTTCTTTAATGCAATTTATATTTTCATGATTATTGTTGCTTTCTTTAATAGTTGATTATTGTTATTTTGCATTTGATATCTTTAGATTTTATTATTATTGAAATTTTACCATACTTTACCTTTATGCCTTCCAAATGTTTGTGAAAATGATTCTCTTAGTTTTAGGGTAGAATTTTACACTCTTGGCTTGGAATTGAGTGTTTGAGATGACCTTAAGTCACTAATGTTCGAATTGATTAACAATTTGGGAATTTTAATTAATCTCATTTTCATTAATGAGTAAGACCTATGGATTGTGATTAATTGAGTCCCGTTGACTTATCTCATCATTAGAAGTTGACTAACTGCGTTTGCTTTTATAATTGTCATGTCGTGGTTAGTGATGAAAGAGTCATTAATGTCCAATATTAATTGGTGATTTAGGATTGTTAGTTGTTCTTGTTTCTATTGACGAGTAAGACCTATGGATTAAGATTGACTATGCCTATTTGACTTTCTTCCAATATTGGAGATGACTAAATAGGATTAACTCTAGATAATTACCATGTTTGTGGTCAATGATTTGAAAAGGAAGCTTTGACTCTCAAACCTTGCCAGGATGTCTTTTAGCCTTTATATTCCTTCAGTTGTTGGTTTTACTTTCTTGTTATTTAATTTTCTTCCTATTTATCTGCAAACCCCCGTATACTCATAACCAATAATACGCATACTTCACTGTAGTTCCTTTGATAGACGACCGGAGATCTAATACTCTCAATATTTTTATTGGTTTGCACTTGTGACAAACAAATTAAACTTTGATTGTGAGAGTTAATTGTCAGTTTGGAGTATGCTTGCAACGAAATTCTATTGAGAAATTCTAGACCAGCATTAATCCCCTCACGTCAAGTTTTTGGCGCCGTTGCCGGAGATTTGCAATGTGTGCTTGTTATTGGTTATTGTATATATGTTAATATTCTGAATAGTTTGTTTTTTATTTCTTTGCTAGTTTTTGCTAGTTTTAGGAGTTTATTTTCTTTATTTTTTAATAGTTTTTGTCTTGTTATTTTTCATTTTCACTATGAATTGTCACCCTTTTGGCTTTGAGTTTGGTTACAACTATATTGCAAGAAATGTGAACTTCAATGATGGTACATGCTATGGGATTAGAAGTCAATTAAAAGAGGAATCGTGCTCTTATGAATGAACTTCTTGGTACCCGGATCAATTTTCTCTATTCGATAGTGATCACAATCTACCCCATAATGCACACCAATATGAACCAATCCTTCAACATTATTCTCAACCTTATTCAAAATCCCCATCATGCCAAACACCTTCTTATAATCCATATCCACTATACTACTGACCTTATGTGCTTCATCCTTGTGACCATTATGAACAAATACTCGTAGAACCACCACCATTCTAACATAAATATTTCCAAGAACCACTAATCCCTTATACACCACTCCAATATTCTCACCAATATGGACCACCTTCCAATTATGAACCCTTTCTCCCAAACATTGAACCCTCCTCTCTACCTTAATCATTCATGGATGACGCTCTCATTTCATTTCTTCAAGAGCAATGTGAAGCTCGAAGGAGGCAAGAAGAATTCATGGTTACCTTAGCCGAAGTCATAAGTAACTTAGCCTCACAATGCCTATGCAATCAAGGTGCTCTCGTTGATGAACGAGGAGAATCAACCAAAGAGCGTAGTATGAATGAGATGTTAGAATCTCAAGTGGAAAACGAGGAGTGGACTTATGTGTTGGAATAAGTGGAGGAAGCTAAAATTATTGAAGAGGAAGAAGTGGTTGAAGATCTAAGAGATGTTGAGTGCAAAGCAAACTCCAAAATTGTGGAACCTTCTGCCACTGCACTCGAATTTGATGTTGAGGAGGATAATGCACAACCTCCAAAGCATATTGTGAACGGTGAAGAATTAGAAGAAGTTGAACAAGGGACAAATTTCATTATTGATAATGATCTCACACCAACTAATGATTTTTGTGAGTTTGATGAACCTTTCCCTATTTAATTTGAAATGGATGTTGATGTAGATTTTACACAACCTCCGAGTTATGACTTGAGTGATGGGGAAGAGTTCGATGAAGTTGGTGAAGGAGAAGCTGTATATGAGGAATCTTGTTAAGTGGTGGAAGTCCTTCAAAAAGGACGGATGGGAGTGGAAATTACTTTGTCACAACTGTTGGAAACGTCTTTTCCTAGGTCACCGTCCATTCTTTCATTTGAGTGGGTTAAACTCTTATGCCTAAACTTTATTATCCCGCTTGAATATGGTTTTGCTTGAGACGGATGGTCAGCTTAAAGCTCTTTGTGGATTTAAGAGCAAAAGAGAGATGGTTAGTAGTTAAAAACACCATTTTAGGTTCATTACGGTTGCATCATCAAGGCTTAAATGCAAATGTTGGTGTAATGCTCAATAAATTGGATCTAGGAGGATGTTTGGGTGTCTATATGAGAATTCTAAGAACATGCCATCCGGATGGAATTTTGATGAACAACTAGAAGACGGGTGTAGAAATAAGATTTGGGACCCCTGAATACATGAGGATCAACCTTGGGAGCCCCTGGCTTGTTCGGAGCTTCATCAAAACTTGGTGCGATTAATTTGGAATTCTGGAACATATTGGAGATTCAAGCATTGGTAGAAGTTCAAGGATGAGTTCAAGCATAAGCCTCTATGATAAGGAGCTCGCCAAATTTCCAACTTAAGGACTATAACTAAAAGTGCTAGGTGGGAGACACCCCACCATGGTAAACTCTTTCCACTTTCTCTTTTGCACATATTGGTGAATAAGTTTAATTCCCATTTAGTTTGGGTTGTTAAGTTTAATTAGTAGTTTAGTATGTTTAAATAAGGTTTAGTAGTGTTTTGGTAACATTTTGGGTGTTTGGAATGCTTGATTTGGTGTAAGAAGTTGGAAAAGTTTTGAAAAACAGAGCACCAACCATGCATATGCACATCTTATGCATATGCATGACCCCAAAAGTTCACCAAATCATGCGTACCTCATGCGTACGCATGACACCAAAACAGAACGAAAGCCATTTTGTGCTAGTATCGTGTGTACACCATGCGTACGCATGGTACCCCTCGGTACATCATGTTAAAAAAAAACCCACGCTCATGCGTACGCATGCCTTATGCGTACGCACGATCCCCTTTCTAGAACCGAAAGGGTGTGGTGCGAGCGTTGTGTGTATGCACAATTTCCATTCGCACCATACCTCGCGCGTACGCATGCCTTAAGCGTATGTGCCAATTTGGAAATCCCAACCCTTATACGTGAATGCCCTAGTGTATTCGCACACCTTTCTCTTCTTCTTCCCAACATCCATCTCTTCTCCAACGTTCCACTATCAACCTCCATCATTCACTACCAACCACCTCCGGCGACCCCAACAGCACTGTTAATACCTCTGTCTACCTCCATTCTTCTTCTCCTTCTCCCCTTTCTTCTTCTATTTTCCCTCTCTATCCCTTCTGCCACCGCTATTACCGCGGCTCTGCCAGTGACCACCACAACTACCCCCATCACTTTGTCTTCCACTCACTCTCACTACATCACTAGATATCTCGCCTATCTCCACCCCATTCTCCATTGTCTTCAAGGAACCAAAATAGGGCACGACCCCCTATTTTCTTCTTCATCTGCTACTACTTCCGCCTCTCTTGGCCAGCCACCACTGTTGTGACTACAACCCCGCCGTCCTTTCCCTCCCCCTGTTCTTATCTTTCTCTGGTCTAGGTTAGTTTACTTTCAATTTATGTCAGTTTAATTTCATTTCGTTAGTTTTGTTAGTTGGTTAATTTGGTTAATTAGAGTTAGTTAGAATTGCATATTTTAGTGGATTTTAGGTGGTTAGGTAGGATGAACTTAGTTTGTAGTGGATTTTTACGTTTGAAAATTTTGCTGTTTTGAATGTGTTTGGTATGAATTTGTTTGTTGTATGCTGATGGCATTGATGTTTTTTGACTAAACTCACTACTAGAAAATTAGTTATTACAGACGGATATTTCCGACGGATTTTATCCCATGGAAATACAGACAGAATTTCAGAGAGATTTTTTGTCGGAAAACAAAAAAATGAATTAGCATAAATTACAGACAGAAAAAAGAATCCGTCGATAATTTCGTCGAAAAAATTAATTTTTTTCATGGAAAATGGTTACAGATGGAAAATCTGTCTGTAATTAAATGGATAGAACGCTGCATTTTATTAAATTATTACAGACGGATTTTTCGTATGTAATTTAAAATTTTCCGTCGAAAATATTAAAATAAAGTTTAGCGTTACTAACTCCTCCTCATTTCACATATTCTTCCCTGCGCCTCCACACCCTCCCCTCCAAATGCTCTATCGGCGGCGCTTCTCAGCCTTGCACCGCCGTCGCACCTTTCGCCGCCGCCGCACCGAACCTCCATTGCACTGAACTTCCATTGCCCCGTCACACCCCTTCCCGGCTCTTCTATGTGTGTTGCTCGCGTCGTTCCCTTTTGAACCCTAATGTGCATTTCTCTGCCACTGTCTTCGTCGCCTTCGTCTACCTTCGCAATTTTATAAAACTACAGCACCGATTGCTCATTCAGCGGCACTAACCATAACCAATGGCGTCCGCCGAGCAGCCATTGAAGAAGTGAAAGCATGACACTCTCCCGGAATCCCCACTGCCACACCACCGCCGCTAGCACTGCCGCCGCAATCTCCTCAAACCCTAGCTCGTCCGCCTACTACATCATGTTAAAAAAAAACTCACGCTCATGCGTATGCACGATCCCCTTTCTAGAACCAAAAGGGTGTGGTGCGAGCGTTGTGTGTATGCACAATTTCCATTCGCACCATACCTCGCGCGTATGCATGCCTTAAGCGTATGTGCCAATTTGAAAATCCCAACCCTTATACGTGAATGCCCTAGTGTATTCGCACACCTTTCTCTTCTTCTTCCCAACATCCATCTCTTCTCCAACGTTCCACTATCAACCTCCATCATTCACTACCAACCACCTCCGACGACCCCAACAGCACTGTTAATACCTCTGTCTACCTCCATTCTTCTTCCCCTTCTCCCCTTTCTTCTTCCATTTTCCCTCTCTATCCCTTCTGCCACCGCTATTACCGCGGCTCTGCCAGCGACCACCACAACTACCCCCATCACTTTGTCTTCCACTCACTCTCACTACATCACTAGATATCTCGCCTATCTCCACTCCATTCTCCATTGTCTTCAAGGAACCAAAATAGGGCACGACCCCCTGTTTTCTTCTTCATCTGCTACTACTTCTGCCTCTCTTGGCCAGCCACCACTGTTGTGACTACAACCCCGCCGTCCTTTCCCTCCCCCTGTTCTTATCTTTCTCTGGTCTAGGTTAGTTTACTTTCAATTTATGTCAGTTTAATTTCATTTCGTTAGTTTTGTTAGTTGGTTAATTTGGTTAATTAGAGTTAGTTAGAACTGCATATTTTAGTGGATTTTAGGTGGTTAGGTAGGATGAACTTAGTTTGTAGTGGATTTTTACGTTTGAAAATTTTGCTGTTTTGAATGTGTTTGGTATGAATTTGTTTGTTGTATGCTGATGGCATTGATGTTTTTTGACTAAAATCACTACTAGAAAATTAGTTATTACAGACGGATATTTCCGACGAATTTTATCCCACAGAAATACAGACAGAATTTCAGAGAGATTTTTTGTCGAAAAACAAAAAAAATGAATTAGCATAAATTACAGACGGAAAAAAGAATCCGTCGATAATTTCGTCGAAAAAATTAATTTTTTTCATGGAAAATGGTTACAGATGGAAAATCTGTCTGTAATTAAATGGATAGAACGCTGAATTTTATTAAATTACTACAGACGGATTTTTCGTATGTAATTTAAAATTTTCCGTCGGAAATATTAAAATAAAGTTTAGCGTTACTAACTCCTCCTCATTTCACATATTCTTCCCTGCGCCTCTACACCCTCCCCTCCAAATGCTCTATCGGCGGCGCTTCTCAGCCTTGCACCGCCGTCGCACCTTTCGCCGCTGCCGCACCGAACCTCCATTGCACTGAACTTACATTGCCCCGTCACACCCCTTCCCGGCTCTTCTATGTGTGTTGCTCACGTCGTTCCCTTTCGAACCCTAATGTGCATTTCTCCGCCATTGTCTTCGTCGCCTTCGTCTACCTTCACAATTTTATAAAACTACAGCACCGATCGCTCATTCAGCGGCACTAACCATAACCAATGGCGTCCGCCGAGCAGCCATTGAAGAAGTGAAAGCACGACACTCTCCCGGAATCCCCACTGCCACACCACCGCCGCTAGCACCGCCGCTGTAATCTCCTCAAACCCTAGCTCGTCCGCCTACTCCTCCTCCTCCGCCTCTATCACAAGATGAGGTCGTCACCAAGCAGAGGAACAAAGATGAGGTTCGAACCATGTTTGAGAGCTACCGTCGCATCAAGCTCTTCTTGTCAAAGAAGGAAGGTGATTTCATCCATGACCTTGAACAGAGCTTCTTCGCTCTCGTAAATGCTTCTAGAGATAAACACTACTAAACAACACTTAATAGTTCATTCTCTATCTTTTTGGATGGTATAAATTTGAAATCAAGGTTAATGAATTTGAGTTTGTTTATACCATTCAGACCCTAATGTACCATTCTTCTCTTCCTCAGAATATAGCATTTTCTCATATCTTTCTAATTCAGTATTGCTTGCATCACCATTTGCAGGTCTGTGAATTGGACTTGATATTCAACTTCCATAAGGTTTGTCCCCGCAACTCCATGTCATGATTTATGTTAATAAACAAATAAATTGTAATAATAATTAGTTATTTCCATTTATTATTCAAGGTGGCCACCCTGAACAAAAAATGCTATGTTTCCCTAATTCCCTTAATCAAATACTATTTTGTGTTTTCAATGCTTGGTTCATTTGCCATAACTAAATAATCTTATAAGGATAGATGCTTTATTTGAATTTTGATCTGAGCTATCATTTTCTGTATATAATATTGCCTGAAAATTATTCCCAACTATTAATAATGTTAGTGTCTTGCTTCACGATGCAAAACTAGAAAGAACAAGTTGCTAACATAGACCTTAATCACGCTAACATGATGATCTTCACGGTTAACAAATGGATGCAGTTTCTCAGTGGAATAGAGAATTAGGGGAATAACAAAGTACTTCCAAGTCTGCAATGATAAAAAGGTAGGTCATTCATATTCTTTTGTTCTTTGACTTTATTTGATAATGTTTTGAATACTAATTAAAATGAAAATCAAGACTTGAAACTAGAGCTTGTGAAACTAAAAATGAAGCTAAAAGAGATCGAGAATTCCATACTGATCAAATCAGGAATTAGCAGCCCTATGGTGAGTGCCTTGCCTTCTATGCATTGAGGCTCTTTATGATTTCCAAAGCATCTTGGCACCTACTTCCTCTGGCTTGGGCATGGACAGGGACTACAGTAACTGGGGTTAGTTCAACATGCATATTTTACTTAATCCTTATTGTCTGTTTGAAAAATTCTTCTTTGTAATGCTCTCATTTTGCTATTTCTTTGTTATAGGCCATGACTGTCCTCACAAATCATTTTCAAAGAACAAATTGGTTGAGGACATTGTTGGAACTCTAGTTTCTTTGCCACTAATTTTTCCATATGAGCCATGGCGATTTATGCATGACAGACACCATGCAAAGACGAACATGTAAGTAGTGTTTCTCAATAATGATTTTAGTGGAAGATTTTGTAAATTATCAGCAGTTTCCTTATTGTTTTGTTGTGCTTTAAAAACTGTAATATCTCCATTGTTATAGGTTGTATGAAGATATTGCTTGGCACCCTGTTTAGAAAGATGAGTTTGATTCATCTCCTGTTTTGCAAAATGCAATAATATATTTCGAAATAGCTCACTGGTATGGTACATTATGAGATTTTTATTCTATGTGATCAACTATGCCCTATAATATCATTGTTTTGTTCCTCAAGAACTTCTTCGTTGACTTGAGCAGTGGGCAGTCTCAATTTTAATCTATACTAAATCTTGATATAACCATGCTCTCTGGCAGGTTGATGTGGCACTTTGATTTGAAGAAGTTCAGGACAAATGAAGTAAAGAGGGTCAAGATAAGTTTAGCTTGTGTTTTTGCCTTTATGGCGATTGGATGGCCGTTAATTATTTATAAGACAGGAATCATGCGATGGATCAAATTCTGGTTCATGCCATGGCTGGATAATTTCACTTTACATATAAAATTTGATATATGGTTATATCATTGGAGTTGGTAACATAGTTTTCAGTATCATATCACATCATAAGCCACACTGATTATTTTTTGATAAAAGATTATCATTTCAATAGTGTTTATAAATTGTAAAATGGATACTATTAATTTATTCTCATACAATCTGATGATCCCTTTTTTAGGCCTTTTCCTAACATATCTTGGGCTATACTTGATGAAAGGTCATGGACAACCGGCACTTCTCTACCTTGTTCCATGTACCTTAGGTAAGTAAATTAGTAGTAGTAGTAGTAAAAGTACATGGAAAAGTACATGGAAAACTAATGGAAATGTTCCTTATCCATTCTCGTGTTATGTTATTTGCTGAAAATGTTTAATAATTTTTCTATTTTGCAAAGTTGTCGCAAGTGTTGTAGACTTAATTGAAAATTTTTTTTCATGTCTTTTTCTTTGTTGTATACTTATACTGGCATGCAGTACTTTAAAATTTTTGCAGCAAAAAAAGTGTAGTTCCCTTTTCACTTGATCAAGAAGGCTGACTCAATCAGGAAGCACTTGGAGAGGAATAGGAAGGACAAGGACTCCAAATTCAGGTTGATTTTGGTAGAGAGCAGGATCCACCGCCTTGCACGTTACTACAAGAAGACCAAGAAGCTTCCACCCGTATGGAAATAGTAAGTATCAAATATGCATTCTCTTTAAATCACAACAGTTTCTTAATGTGCCTGAACTTTTATTTTGATGACTAGACACCAGGATGATGCATTTCATGAGTACTTCCATTTTTTAAAATCCTTGTGGTTCCCTGAATTGGGTTTTGTGTGGTTCATATTTTAATTGTGTTGTTTGTTCAACTTCTTGCTTCTTAGGCTTATCTGTGGATTACGGCCACATACACAGAGAGTAGAAAAGGTGGTGGAGATTGGCTTTCAACCTAGACTAGACCCAGGAAAGGTAAGATGATCTTTACTAATTTTTGCTTTCTTTTCATATAATGTTATCTGTCTTGGTAGGAATTCAATAACAATCTATGGATTTGATATGAAAAGGATGATGAAATTATGTTGTACTTAAATAAAGAAACCTAAATTGCACTTAGCTTCTCTTTACCAACTTCACATGGATAACGTACCAGAAACATAAAAAAAGGGGTGTACTTCCCATGCATATTTATTAGTTCTTTAGTCTTTACCTTTTTTTTGTCGGTATTTAATTTGGTAATAAAAAAGAAATTATATATTATGATTTAAATAAAATCGCTCATGCATTATATCTTACTCTGTTATTTCAGTTTGGATGTTTGAAATGTGTTTGTAACATCCCAAAATTGGGGGAAGAAGGACAAGCTGAGAAAGGAGCCAAGGAAGGAGGATCTAAGGTTCTCGGCCAAGTTTTGCTGCAAACTAGCCACATTCTCCCTTAAAGCTTCATTTTTCAGCTTCAAAAAAGTAGGATATTCTTGTTTAATTGATTTAGTTGAATGCATGTAACTGTAAGCTAATTAGCAAGTAGGATATTCATGCACTATATCTTACTCTAATTACATGTCGGCACTAAAAACATCTAGCAATTTGTTTAGCTTGGCTTGACTTGGCAAATATACACGCTAAGAGATTTCTTATTCCATAAGATTTGACTACATGCTCTTTTAATTAAATATTTGTTTGTGATGAATTATAGTTGATGTATCAACACACTTTGATGTATGGTTGTTACTTACTATTATAGTTGATGTATTAATACACTTTGTTTATGTTTTGAATTATATTAACTTGCTTGTTTATAGTACTTTTCTTTTAGTTTGATAATACGATGAATTTGTTTATTTTTTGAAATATTATAAATATTCGAATACAAAATAGATAAAAAAAATTGTATATATTTATTTTATATGAAAACAGGTTTATTTTTGTAATAGAAAAATCTAAAAAAAATTTCTTTTACCTTACCGACGGATTTTCTGTCTGTAATTAGAATGTAAGATGGTTTCCAAGATTCAAATTACAGACGTAAAATCCGTCAGAAAATCCGTCTGTAATTACAGACAAAAAATCCGTCGGAAAGTTCGTCATCTTAGGGAAATGGATAGAAAATTTACAGAGGAAAAATCCGTCGGTAATTTTTTAACGGAAAAAAATCTTTCGGTAAATAATTTCTGACGAGGCTTTTACAGAGGGACAAAATCCGTCGGTAACCAAAAATCCGTCTGTAATAAAGACTAAATCTGTCTGTAAATCTGTCTGTATTAATCCATTTTTTAGTTGTGACTGTATATGTGCTGCTCACTCAATTATGTTTGATTCATATGAATAGATATGTGAATGGTGTTTATTTGTTGTTACATTTATATGGACATTCATTTGATTGAGTAAATTTGGTAAATGTGCTAGTTTGCTGCTGAAATGCTGCCGAAAATTGTTTGAATATGTTTTCACTATTTATCTTTGGTACATTCGTTTAATTGAGTTTGGTATTCCATTAATTTTGCTTTGAAATGTTGCTGAGATCAATTAATTGATTATCCAGCTAATAGATTCAGTATTTTATTGCTAAAAGCTGAGATTTCTGTTATTTTGTTTCATTAAGCTGCATTGTTTGATTTGGTGCAACAAGGCTTTATTTGACAAATTTCTGTGTTAATAGAACCTTGTTTACCAAACGGATTTGAAAAAGATGCCCTAAGGAAGATTTATTGCAAATTTTAGTCATATCTTTGAATTCTTTGCTTGTTTTCAATTGTGATTTACTCATATGCATTGAATGGCTTAAATTGACTTTCAAATTAACCAAAACTTGGATTCTTTTGAGAATTAGAGCCTCTTTTGTAGGAATTCACAAGGTTGAGGATTCTTAACCTATGTGACTAGATTGATCCATTTTCACCATGCTTAAACTGCTTTAAGTCACATAGAGCATGAATTTTTCAATTCCTATTTCAAACTTGTGAATTTAATGCTTACTTGCAATTTGGTGTTTGAAATTTCCTCAACTGCTTTGTTAATCAATACTTTATCTTTTTAAACACCAAAATGCTTAAAATTATGCCAAGTGACTGTGACCATTTTTCATTTGATTATGTGCTACACACATACATTTACATCACTTGTTTTAGCATATTGCATTGTCGTGAAGTGAATGTGAGCCTGCTTGTTTTGAAACTCTTGAAACTTTTTAGAATTAAGGATCATACTTCTTATGCACATAACCCTTGACTTTTCTTTTCTTTTTCAACTAACTCTTTTTCTTTTTCTTCGTGTATAGCAACAATGTGTCCTTTACTCTTTTTTTGTCAAACAGGCAAGCTAATTTGCTTTGATGGATTCTAATTGATTGGAATGAGCTTTCTGCTAGAGTTGCTTTGTCATTTCACTTATTCTTCCAATCAATTTTATTCCTTCCTTCTACTTCACTCATAATTGTGTATTCGCCTCTATTTTTGTTATGCTGCTTGCTTATATTTCTGATTTATATGCCTTATATCACTTTTCGTATCCCCGTTTCCTTTTATCCTTTTCAAGATGACTGACAGGAAGAGAAAGAGTAAGGCCACTGGCCCGAGTAAGAGGAAAAGATCCTCACGGACTGCTGAAATAACGGAAGATTCATTATTAGAGAGACAGCTCAGTGAGAGGGACAAAGCCAATCAAAACACATCCTCCTCTGACCCGTCTAAGTTCACAAACCTCTACTCAGAGCTGAGGTTCCTGCATTTTTTTGAGAAGCGAAGCCTCCATATTGAGAAGAAGCTTCAGATACCTCCAGAGCTGCAAAAATACACTGAGCATCAGATCGAGCAGTGGGGTTGGACATTCCTGGATCGGGACCTAGTAGGAGTGAATGCATTTTGGGTCTGCGAATTCTACTACAATTTTTACAGAGCGACCCTAGATGCAGTTCTTCAAGGCAAGCAGATATTGATTACAGAGGAGGCAATCGAAGAGGTCCTCCATTTTTGGCCTAAAGTGGCCGAGAAACATGCTTTTCAAAAGGCAGAAGAGGACATATAGATGATGACTTTTGATTGGGATGCAGTGTTAAGAGTTATAGTCGTCCACCCCAATAGCCCTTGGATCTATGGGCGGTCGAAGCCGAGTCCGAAGGGCAGAGCAATCAGATATCTCACAGTTGAGGCTAGGCTTTGGCATCAAATCCTAACAAACTATGTGATCCCTAGCACTCATGAGACAGAGATCACTTCAGATATGGATGTGCTTATCTGGTATGTCTTGGAAGGAAAGCAGCTGTACCTTCCAAGGCTCCTCAGAAGGTATATGGCTCGGACACATCACATAGGCAACCTAGAATTCCCATGCCTGATTACACAGTTGGGTCTGCAAGTTGATGTAGTTTGGGAGGATGCAGATGAGAGGCCGACAGTTGTCAGTAGCAAGAGGATCATCCCGCATAGTAATTGGTTGCGGTCATCCACTAGACGCCGAGGTCGTAGGACGACCACTACCACAGAGGCAGCCACCTCTTCAGCAGCACCCTCAGCACCTTCAACACCTGGACCATCATCAGCATCACAACCACTCTATCGTCTGATCCACCGGTTGGTTGAGGACGTAGCACGTTTGGAACGCCACTCCGAACGATGCTATCAAAACATCAGGAGGCAGCTTCCGACGTGGGATTCAGCGATAGAGGAGCCGGATACCCCCTCTAAGCACAGTAGGGAGCGAGGAGAAGGAACAGGACGCACCAGCTTAGGATAGCGACGAGGACTCCTTCCACTCCACCTGACTTCTGGAGCATCGTGGACGGTGCTAATTCTTAAGTGTGGGGAAGTCGTCCGACTGATTGGCGATGTTTATTTTGGGTGAAATGTTCTACTCCAAACACTTTTATTTTAATTTTTAGTATGCTTTTGGACTTTTGTATATACTATGTTATTTTGAACACTTTTTAGTTATTGCACTTTATACCTTTAGTTTGTACGTACTCTAGATTTCTATTTTAGTTTTACATACTTTTTACCTTATTTTATGTTGTCTAGTGTAAATACATGGTTTAGTTGTAGTTGATTAGTGGTGATTGGACAATGCGCATAATTGAACTTAGTTGAATTTTCTATACACTTGATGATTTGGTTTGACTGAAATTAGGAAATAAACTTAAGATTTTTGATGGTTTGCATCCAATCACATTATATATAGAATAAGCTTAGTTAATTTAATGAAATTTCCAAGAAAACTTCTTTTTATATAGGGCATTGATATTCCAATTGAATTGAGTTGAGATTTTTTATTAAGACTTGCTTAAATTACACATTGTGGAACATGACTTTTGAGCTAAGAACACACATCCTTATGATTTTTAAGCCTAATTGTGTGGTTGCATCATATAACCACTCTTTTAATTATTGTGTGTATTCTCTTTCTATGGTTGCAATCTTTGATTTGTTTGATTCTTTATGTCCATTGTTTGATGTATATATGCATTTATGTGATTGAGGCCTTCATTTCAATTAGCTCACTTACCCCATATAGCCTACCATTTCATCTACCTTTATTAGCCCACTTTGAGCCTTTTTAATCCTCTTTTGTTCTTTATGTTAGCACATCACTAACCGTAAGCGAAAAATAATAAATATCCCTAATTTGAATCTTTGACTAGCTTAGAATAGTGAGTGTGTGTGTGTCATCTAAGTGTGAAAAAAGATGGAAAAAATGGGTTGATAAAAGTGTGTTGCATTTCTATTGAAAAATCTTGAAAATTTGGGTACATACTCATGTATTAATTATGTAAACCATATGCATTCACCTTTTGTATATATTATGTTATTGTTGTAAAAAAAAGAATAAAGGGGACAAAATATCCCAAAGTAGAGTAATAATAACAATGCATATGTGTTGTGATTGAAAAGAATGCATGACTATGTGTAAATGTGAGATTTTGGGTAGCTAAGCTCAATATGAATTGCATAGGTTGTTATATATATTAGGTGAGAGCTTAGGTTAATCAAAGATTCAAATCCTAACTCACTTAGCCATATATATCCTTACCTTTATCCTTAGCCCCGTTACAACCTTAAAAAGTCTCATGATACTTGTATGTGTACATTAAATATTTGTCGATTGTTAGATGAAGAACAAGCCTTAGAAAGCATGATTAGGGAAAAATTGAGTGGATCGACCCTAAACACTTGAGCGACTAGAGTGTATACACATATCCGGTGAGGGGTTCGATTGCTCAATTCTATGTTTCCACCTACGATGATCTCTTATCTTGCAAGTTTGTACATTCTTGTATATGACTCAATTCAATTGTGGATTTAATTTGGTTATAATTGCTTTAGACTTTGATTGTGCATAAATGCTTTCTTGAAAATTGATTTACTTTGACTAAGTAAATACATGTAGATAAATAGATAGTGTTATTTAGAGTAGTTGCATGAATGTAGATAAATTGCATACAGATAGTTTACATCGAATAAATGTTGATACCCCTTTCTTGTCTTTCTTGATGTTTAGCATGAGGACATGCTATTGTTTAAGTGTGCGAAGGTTGATAAACCATAATTTTATGGTTTATTTTTTATTGAAATGAGTGGATTTTATCAACTTATCTTGTACTTATTCACTGGAATAGCATGATTTCGTGATTTCTTCCTAAATTGTGCTTAAGAGTAAAAACATGCTTTTTAGGCTCTTAAATTGCTAAATTTAATTCACTTTAATTCCATTCGATGCCTTGATGTGTTTGTTGAGTGATTTCAGGCTTACAAGGTAAGGATTGATTGAAGAAGTGAAGGAAAAACATACAAAAGTGGAAAATTCATGAAAAAATGAAGTTTGGAGCACTTCATGGTCATGCGTACGCGCTTTGAGAATTTGCCATGATGCGCGTACGCATGCATCATGCGTATGCACGATTGACGGCACGTGATTCCCTTAAGACAACACGTGGATGACGATTTCTAGACCTTCTCAAGCCCAAATCCAACTCATTTCTGGATATTTCAAGCCAAATTACAGAAGGATGAAGGGGGAGAGCAATTAGAGTAGTTTAGAATAATGTTTTAGGTCATTTTCTAGAGAGGGAAGCTCTTCTTCTCTCTAGAATTAGGATAGATTTAGTAATTTCTCCTTTAGATTTAGGTTTTAATTCTTGTTCTAGTGTAGTTTCATTTATAATTGCATGTTTCATTGCCTTGATTCTCTCAGTTTCTCTTGTTAATCTCTCATTTTTACTACTTTTAGTTTTATGAACATTATTGTTAATTTTGAGTTCTTTAATGCAATTTATATTTTCATGATTATTATTGCTTCCTTTAGTTGTTGACTATTGCTATCTTATATTTGGTAGCTTTAGATTTTAGATTTGGATCCTCTAAAGTTTGAATTTCACTTTAGAGAGAAAAGTGTAATCTCTCACCATTGATTTCATAGGTGGGACCAAATCCTTAGATTTTATTATTATTGAAATTTTACCATGCTTTACTTTTATGCATTCCAAGTGTTTGTGAAAATGCTTCTCTTAGTTTTAGAGTAGATTTTTACACTCTTGACTTGGAATTGAGTGTTTGAGATGACCTTGAGCAGGGACGGACATAGGGGGCGAGTGGCGGCCTCGGCCCCCCAACTTTTTTTAATAGTAATAAGTTATTATGTATAATTTAATTTTTTTAAAAAAATATTTAGTATTTAGTCTAATATAAATAAAAGTTCAGTCTAATTTAAATATTAATAATTTTTAATATCTAAAAAATAAGTAACAATATTAAAAAAATCTGAAAAAGATATTATTATTAATATTTTTTAATTAAATAAAAATTTTTAAATCTCATAAAGTGAATTCTTTTTTTTTCTTGTGGCCGTTTTTTTTATTCGTTTGGTATTAATTCTCTCCGTTTCAACTGCTACAATTAAGAGATCTTTTTTTAATTATGAATATTGTGAAAGATAACTTAAAAACAAAATAAAAGATGAATTTCTTGCTAATTGTCTTTTAATTATATTGAAAAGAAAATTGTTATAAATTTTGACACAAATTCTATTATCGGTGAATTTTATGATACGAAGAATCGACCACTTCATTAGTAATTAAAAAGTATACACATATTTCTTTTACTTTAAAATATATTCTCTATCTGTATATTTTTATAATATATCTTATATTATATACTTTTTTTACATAATTTTTAATATTATATGTGTTATTGGCCCCCCATAATATCATTTCTGGATCCGTCCCTGACCTTGAGTCACTAATGTCTGAATTGATTGACAATTTGGGGATTTCAATGAATCTTGTTTCCATTAATGAGTAAGACCTATGGATTGTGATTGATTGAGCTCAATTGACTTATCTTACTATTAAAGGTTGACTAATTGGGTTTGCTTTTATAAATGTCATGTCGTGGTTAGTGATGAAAGAGTAATTGATGTCCAATATTGATTGATGATTTAGGGTTATTAGTTGTTCTTGTTTCTATTGATGAGTAAGACCTATGGATTAAGACTGACTATGCTTATTTGACTTTCTTCTCATGTTGGAGATGACTAAATGGGATTAACTCTAGATAATCACTATGTTTGTAATCAATGACTTGGAAAGGAAGCTTTGACTATCGAACTTTGCCAGGAATGTCTTTTAGCCTTTATATTCCTTCTGTTGTTGGTTTTACTTTCTTGTAATTTAATTTTCTATCTGTTTATCTGCAAACTCTCGTATACTCATAACCTATAATACGCATTCCTCATTGTAGTTCTTTTGAGAGACGACCCGAGATTTAATACTCTCGGTATTTTTATTGGTTTGTACTTGTAACAAACAAATTAAACTTTAATTGTGAAAGTTAATTATCAGTTTGAACTATACTTACAATGAAATTCTATTGATAAATTCTAGACCAACGTTAAATCCTCCGTCATGCAGCAGTGCTAAATTGGCTTAGACATTGCCTCTATTTTGGTTATGTATTTTGGTGGTAATATATCACATTACTCAAACCTTAAATGCACTTATTTATTATTTTCGTTATAATTTGATTAGTAGTGTCCGTACTGCTGTCTACTTGATTTATGTAATATAATGTAGTTCCCAACCAATGCAGGTGATGATTAAAGCATAAGGGCTTGCATCACATTTTCATTTTCAATTTGCAAAATACATATTTCACACAAACTCACATTTCTCCACAAAACAGGTCCATCACACAACTCTAATTTGATATCCTAACCTATTTCTTACTCCATAAGTACAATTATTCAAGCATACAATGCACTAAATAAAGCCAAAAATGACAATGTCACTACAATTCCAAACATCAATGTGGAAATAGTCCTGCATTTAGTGCTACCATGAGATTTTATCCCTACTCTGTCCTTTTCCATCAACATCTCCAGAGATCACAACTTCTCTTCCAATCTCTTCATTTGATCCACCAATTCATTAGAACTCGTTATATCTTTACCATGAAAAGATGTCACATATTTGTCCAACCAAGCAAAGAATTTGCAAAGAGGAGCTTTGGTATGTAAAAATACATTTACTTGCTGAGAGTGAAAAGAAAGAAATTGACATAAATAACCATTAGTAGAATAGGTCCAAAATCAAACCGAAATTACCTTAAAATAGGAGCATTCGAAAAAGTTTGTTTGGGTTGTCCATGGTACTTAACTCTAACAAGATGGCATATATTTTGCAGTTACAGGTAGGTGCTGTAAATTTTTTCTTCCTCCTATTCGCCCCTCTCCTGAAGCTCCCAATCAAGCCAACATCGCATTCAAACCCTCGCTACGCGCTTGGGCTTCCATTTCGTTTCTGCGTTATTGAGTAAGAACCCTCATCTTCATCAGTCATGACTTGCAGAATACACGTTCTCCAACTATGGCTACAACGAAGACCCAAACCCTAATTTAAAGGAGGTTGAGACAAGGATGACGTTTTGTACGCTAGGAAGGGGTCAATTTGTCCCAATTTGGTAGGAACAAAATCCACGTGACTGAGGAATTGACAGGTTAGCACTCCACCATCTCCCAACCGGTCGCAGGGGCTGCCATAACCATTTTCTTAGGTGTTTGAGGTCCGCTTGGTCAATTTCCAATCGTTAGAGAACGCTTTGTCCTTCGGGACCGAAATAGACATTTATTCTAAATGAACACACCCACTAACCAAACACTAACTATGGTAACGGTGAAACTAAAACTAAAACTAAATCAATTCAAATGAGTGATATAATCACTTTCAAATATTTTTTTGGCATTCGGGATAAACGAACTCTTCCAAGCCAATACACTAGTCAGTGTCTTGAGTCTGAACTAGTAACTATATAATTTAAAAAACGGAAAAAGAGTATGTATGGAAAAATTACTCTCTTTTCCCTTCTGCCATGAACTATGAATATACAACATAAGCGTTGCTACAAACAGAGAACACCTTACACCTTGCATTTACAATAATCAATAAATTGGTACATTGAACTAGGTCTCTATACCTTGCATTGAGTGCTCCTTCTTATATCCTTCACCTCATCAGTAGTGAAAATAGACCCGAATATTTTTATGGAAAAAGTTTGCTTTTGTAGAGATTGAAGTTCAACCAGAGGTCACAATGCATGCTGGGGAAAACACTGGAAGATTTTAGCGGAATTTACAATGGTGACAACTCAAATGAGTCTCGATCTTGGGGATCCACCAGGTGTGTGGTGGGATCTGTATGGAGATGTTTCGTGCCAAGGATCAAGAGTGAAGGCGGCATTCGATCTCAACGGATATGACGGGAGGGTATTTTGTCCCATCAATGTGCAAGTTGGATGAGGAGGTGAAAGGAAACAGCTCTTGTGTGCTGGTCCATACTGCCGTAATGGACTTGAACAAGGAGATACGGGTAATGATGTGATCATTCTTGAGTTATCTCTGAACAAGCGAATTACAATAGCTGGTTAGTCCAAGTAACTAACATAGTTATAGTTATACTCTCTAAAAAACAACAGGTTGTGGGTGTTTTACCTTTGGTTCCTTACAGCCCGTGAGGCTGGAGGGGCTGCCCTTGTTGCATAGTCTCCATCAAATGAAGTTGCATTCGTTTTATTTGAAAAAATCTCAGGTGGCTGCAAATAAATCCAAACAATCAATTATGATCAAATATTTTTCGTTCAAGTTAAAACTAGAATTATATGGCAGCAAATCTTCTATGAAGTTATACACTCCACTAATACAGTATAGATAAATGGGTAACATATTTCCCTATCAGTCATCACTTATCACCCCAAACTATGTTAAGGTTTCCCAATTAATCTGTTCCCTACAGTTAAGCCAAACAACAAAGCGTACTAAATCCTCAAGCACATATAAGGTCAGCTACAAAATACAAACTAAGCAAAATAATCAGACTATACCGGTGTCCGGCTCCCATCAAGCATATAGGGGAAAGCACTCCTGGTTATGCTGACATTTGCAGCTCTTGTTGCCGACTGATCTCGAATAAATGGGTGATCTAGCAGCATTTGAGCTGTTGGGCGAGCCAATGGATCTCTTTGTAAGCATAACTGGATGAAGTTCTTTGCCTCATTCGATAGATGCTCAGGAAGTTCAGGCATATCTTTGCTGTTACCAATTTTGAATATTGCTGCTACCTGTTTCAAACATGTGAAAATAATGATTTTGATCTTTTTATCTTGAAACAGGATCACAAGCAATGTCAATGAATGTAGTTATAAAATATCGAATAGCTCACCCCTTCATATTGACTCCAAGGAGGCTTCGATGTTGCCATTTCAAGAATTGTGCATCCCAAGCTCCATATATCAACAGGAAGACTATAGCCATTTGTATTCATTACAACCTAAGATAGCAAAAATCAGGATAACGTACTATGTACAGCAGAAACTGAAGTATAGGGAATTTTTTTTTCTCCGAAAGAAATTTCAAGATCTAAAACCGGAGGAAATATTTACCTCAGGGGCCATCCAGTATGGACTTCCTTTGAAAGAAAGCATTGAGGAAGAAGCATTTATCTGGTTCAGAACAGCCATAATTCAGAGATGATCTCCATCAGAAATCAACCAACAGAGAAAATTATACATCGCTCTCCAAACTAGCTTTGCTTAGTATATATTCTCAGGTGATACAGCTCCAACTTATTAATAAAATAACAGAATCAATATGTTTTCATCTCTCCTTATCTATGTGAGTGAACATAACTGTTAGAGAGAGAGGAGGGAAAAATCTCTTGCCACATACAGATATGTGCAAATCTACAAAAATTTCCAACCTTCAGGAAAACGAGTATTTTTTGGGGTTTCACCCTCTAATACAACTTGTACATTGTATAACTTGTATGTACCACAAATAATAAATATGATCCACTATTGAAGTAATCTAGAAGAAATTTCATTCTTTGTTCATATGATACACTTACATGTTTAGCCATTCCAAAGTCTGCCAGCTTGATTTCACCATTTGGATCAACTAGTATGTTAGCCCCCTTGATATCCCTGTGAAACAAAATTACAAAGTGATAAACTATTTGATCAAGAGTAAAGAAACAGCAACTTCATGTTATAAATAGAGCAGGCATGGTCACGTTACCTGTGCACTGTATTTCTACCATGAAGATAGGCAAGTCCAGAGACAATCTGCCTAGTATAATTTTGAATAACAGGCTCCTTAAAGGCCCCATATTCCTGAAGTAATTTATGAATCGAACCACCGGAAACATATTCTAAATAAACTGAAAGTGTTTCTTCTCCCTGAAAACACGGCATATATATTATTCATAAATGGATCCCATTCATCAATTTTTTTTTTTTAAATTTCTATGCGTGCACATTGCTACAATATGTACGTACATGATATAAAGAATTCTAAAATTTGATATTTTAGGCATACCAAGTCACTCCCATAGTATTGAACAATATTCGGATGTGAAAGCTGACTAAGCAAGAGTATCTCCTGCAATTGATTGGTGTAAGTGTTATAATTTATAGACCACTGTATGATAATGTGCATATTAAATCAAAATCCAAATCAACTGTGAGAAGAATATCTTCCTAATTTCTATAGTATGTATTAAAGGCTTAGAGCATCATGCTTTGTACTTATGACGTACCTGATTAAGTTGTTTGTAGCACTCTTTTGATGTTTGATCATCACAAACAACCCTGACTTCTTTTATTGCACACATTTGTCCATTTTCACTGTGAAAGTTGCAATATCAGAATTTTAGGATTGAAAATTATACATAAGAATAGGTAGTGGAAGGCTAATCTAAAAGGGAATTCAAAATTGACCTTGAATTTCCTTCAAAAGGGGGATTACCTATTGAATCCAGCATATACATGCCCAAATGTACCCCGTCCTAGCAGCTTTCCTTTCTTCCACTTGGATGGATTACATGTGGTGTTTTCTGGAAGTCCATTTGGTTTTGTGTTGGAATTGGAAAGAGAAGAAGGACTAGTTGGAGAACCCGGCGGAAGAGGCAACGGATGACACTCACTCTTTCCATCTTCTTGCCTGCATGTAGGGGAGTCAAGACTCAAAACATGCAACCTCGGATGAAGCGGTGATGTAGGGCTGGTGGGCCCTCTTGAACCAGGACCCGGGCTTTTTGACCTTGCATTGAACTTTATGTCACTTTGTCCTCTACCATAAAGAAAAATGACATAGATTAGTTTAGCATAAAACTCTAGAACAACACTGAACCACACCCTTATAAAAAAATTGCAAAGTGCATGTTTCTCTTCCTTACATTGTCAATCAATGCTAAAATGTGTGCACAGATTATCACTTATCAGTCCCAGATATTTTATAATCATAACCATCTCGTATGCTTAAATGAATTATGATAATTATGTAAGAAAAGTAAGGTGCATTTATCTTTGCATTAATGTCTCCTAAATCAACTTGAATGATTAAGTAAGATTCCATAATCAGTAAAAGGGGGAGAAAAAGGACGGGATGTAGTATTAACAAATCTATCGCTCAAGATTCAGATCTTCATTTTTCCCTCAAATGAATCAATACATGAAGTCTGCAAATTGCAAATTTCCAAATCGCCAGTTAATGTAAATAATTCTCCAAAGCACGGATTGTAAATCACTAGTCGCAGAACAGAACCACAATACCCTAATCGGAATGGGGAAGAATTGCAATAAAGCATGAGCAGACATACACACAGAATGCGTGAGAGAACCCTTTTAGAGGTTAATAACTAAAACGGGAAGAGAGAAGTTAAAAGAAAAAAAAAAAAAAAGAAGGAAAGTAGAAGGCAAGAAAAGGGTGAAAGACTGAAGGGGAAGAAAAGTGAACAATCATGTGAGAGTGTATGTAAAACCGAAAAAGGATCCCATACATGAAAGCAATTATGGTCTAACTACAAAAGGGAAAAGAAAGAAAGGGGGAAAAAAAAAAGCAACGTCCTGTAACTAAGGCTCCGGAGTAAAAGTAACTAACTTTAGCTGATCAATGATCAATAATTACACTTAACCTTTTCATTAACACCAGAACAATAAAACGGATCAATCAATCAAACTAAGTTTCACCATAAGTACTAAGATTAGGGAAAATAAAATAAAATTAGGGAAGTAGTGAAACCAAATCATGATTGGAAAATAACGAACCTGGTTGCATCCATACGAGTGTTTCGAGGGGTGGGTGGTTGATCATCAGAGGAGCCCGTGGAACTAACGCTGGAACCAGAGACGGAGGCAGATCCGAAGACAAGGCCTTGGTCGTTGCCGAAGCTTTGGGTGGAGGAGACAGAGGGGCGAGGCAAGGGGTGGCCTTTCCTGTCGCCGTCGGAATCGAAGCATGAGAATCCGGAGGATGAGCCTCCGGCGGCGGCGGCGGCGGCGGCGGAGGAAGCTACGGCGGGGGTAGAAGAGAAGTCTCTGCTGACCCTTGGTGAGTTGCGGGAGAGGGTTTCGTCGAAGCTGTGATTGGGCTTGTCGGATTTGGCCTTACTGGGAGGTGAAAGAGAAGAAGAAACGGTGTTGTTTGATCTGGTGAAGGTGAATTGACGAACTCCTCCTCCTCCATGCTGATGTGGCTGCTGCAGTTCTTGCTGCTGCTTGGACTTGCTGGACTTTTTACTCCACCAAGTGGGCATTCTAAATTGGGAAAAAAATAGAGAAGAAGAAGAAGAAAAGAGGGAGAGTTTAATTTGTTTGGTGGGAGAAAGTGAGAAGGAGTCTTCAAGGAAGAAGGAAAAGAGGAGAGTTAAGGGGTAGGTTTTGTGTTTTGTCGTTGTAGAAGGAAGTGGAGGAAGAAACGACGAAGCAGAGAGAGAGAGAGAGAAAGGGGAAAAAGGGGGGTACAGTAGAAGAACAGCTAAGGAAGGATGGAATTGTAGAGAGAGAGAAAGAGGGGACGGCTAACGGTGGTTGGATGGATAAGTGACGTGGCAATTGCTTAGATAGAGATAGAGAGAGAACGCTCTTGTTTTGAGTGCTGTGTCTGCGCGTACGTGTGTGATGTCTGCTGTTAACTCTGTCTCCTCTCTTAGGAATGATAATACTGCACGTTCAAATTCTTTTTAGTTTACTTATGCAGTGATGCTTTTCACACTAGTAACTTTTTATCCGAATGTAACAGGCTCAGTGTTGATAAGAAATAAAATATTCAATAAAATTAAGCGTTTAAGTGATTTTTAAACTAAATTAAATCATCACACCAATTTTTCTCTCTTTTGTTTTGTATGTATATATGGACTAATTTTTTTGGATATGAAATTTAGTGGCTAAAAATTTTTATTATAGAAGATAAATGTGTGCAATTCAATTCTGTTAGTGGTGTATGTGATTTTATTTTGATATGGAAATAAGTAATCGCAGGTTCAATTACTTTGTAAGTTAGATTTTCAAAAATTTTTTAATATCAGATCGGACCCTTCGATTTGTTCGTTGTGATTTTTTTTAAAAAAAAAATCATAAATCGGAGGTTCGATTTTTGTTCTTAATAAATCGCATGGTCCGATTTTTATTTCCAAAAAAATTGAAGAGTCTGATTTCTATATTTTAAATAAAAAAGTTTTACATTTGAGAATAACACATTTATCCTCCATAATCCTAAAAAACACCATTTTCACCCCAATATCAAAAATAATTTGCGAAATTTAGTGTAGTGTAATATAATATTATAGATGTTAGAGGTGTTAGACGAACTCTAACGATGAATGCCTTAGAAACTTTTTCTAACACAAACAAGTTCCTACCAGTTGGAGAGAAATAGAATTGGTCCCTGCACAAGTTTCGATGGAACTAAGTCCTTCTAAATAGGGACTGGATATAGCCAATAATAACTTGCCATTTGGCAAGTTATTATTTAAATAAATAATTATATTAAATAATTAAATAATAATTAATTTAGTAATAATTATAATAATTAATTAGATTAAATAATTAAATTTCTATTTAATTAATGATTCATATTAATTATTTATGTCATAATTAATATTGAATATTATTTATATTATTATATTAAATTAGCCGTTGTAAAACTAGCCGTTGCAAAATTAGCCGTTGGAAACTAGTCGTTACTATGTTACTGTTATTATTAATAAATTAATATTTTGTTACTCTATATATACCACTTAGATACAGTTCTATTCTCACACTTAGATCGTTCTCCAATGTTCGATGATATTCTAAATGACCATGTTTCGGAGGTAAATTATACTATTAATGATAATAATTATACTATAGGATACTATTTAGCAGATGGTATTTATCTTGAATGGGCCACATTTGTCAAATCAATCTCAAAGCCGCAAGGGGAGAAATGCAAGTTATTTGCACAATACCAAGAAGGGCAAAGAAAAGATGTGGAGCAAGCATTCAGAGTGTTGCAAGCACGCTTTGCAATTATACGTGGTCCAGCTCGCTTTTGGAAAAAAAAGAAGCTTGCCAACATAATGAGAGCTTGTATTATATTGCATAATATGATTGTTGAGGATG
This sequence comes from Arachis ipaensis, assembly GCF_059453495.1. Classification (NCBI taxonomy): domain Eukaryota; kingdom Viridiplantae; phylum Streptophyta; class Magnoliopsida; order Fabales; family Fabaceae; genus Arachis; species Arachis ipaensis. Next base: position 119,940,180 of record NC_142435.1, on the reverse strand, counting down.
AAAGAGACACTTATGCATAAAATTTTGCTCAAGACTTAGAGTATGATGATGTTGAAAATGACTTATCACAACCTCAGCTAGGAGAAGAAGATTTTGCACCATACCATCAATTTTTCCAAAGAAATCCCCAACTTCGAAATAGGCAGCAGCATAGACAATTGAAAGAGGACTTGATTGAACACATATGGCAATTTCACAATGATTGTCGTCAACTATAGAGCTTAATTATGTTTTTCTTTGTATTAAGTAATTTTACAAATTAGTGTAATCCCGAATTATAGATGATGTATTATTGTTATATATGAATTTATTTAATATTAATATCTTTAAATAGTGAATTATTTTTAAATTTATAAATTTAAATTATATTATTGAAAAAATTTATTACATTAATTTTAAGTATTTTAATTAATTAATTAACTGGGACCACAACAGGGACTAAAGTTAGTTCCTCCTAATGGAGAAGAGAGAGATGCTTTGAGTTCCTATTTACTGTTTATGACGTAAAAGCTGATGTGGAGTTACTTTTTATGACAGGTGTGCCATAAATAGGAACTGGGATGAGTTCCCTACTAGAGATGGTCTTATATATTGTTGTGAAAATGGTAAACTGACGAGAAAAATCAGACAGTCCGATTTCTTTGAGGAGAGAGAATAGCACAAATCGAATCGTCCGATTTGTGTTAAGTAAAAATATTTTCGACTGGAAATCGGACCCACCAATTTCATGCATGCAAAACAAAAATTTTTAGTTAAGAAAATCGGATCCACCGATTTTATGCATATAGAACAAAAAAAATTTTGGCTAAGGAAATCGAACCCACAAATTTCAAATTTCATGCATGCAAATTTCTTTTGCTACGACGCAACTTTAATCGGACTGTCTGATTTAGGTTCTTCTAAAATTTGAAATGGTAAAAAAGGCGGTCGGATGGTCCGATTTCAATGTTTATATATACCCAACCCCCTAACCGAGCTCTCCACTTCATCTTCTTCTTCTCACAATCTTCAAATCTTCTAAAGCTCCTTCTCTTCTTCTCTGGTGTTTCAAAAAAATTAATACCAAAGTTGAGAGTGTTCAATGTTAGTATATTATCATGGATGATAGAGTCATGTTAAAAATATATTATCATAGGCAGATTTTATTACAAACATCTGAAGGAGTGAAATTTGTATGTAAAAATCCATTAGATATTATTATTTCATTCACACTGTCATTTGAAGAACTAAAAGGTGTGATTTGTGAGAAGATGGATTCTCAAATATGTAAGAGTGTCGTGTATTTTGTACAGATATCCTATATTTTTTTTGTGGGTTCGTTCAATTTCAAACGAAATACGTAACGATGAAGTGAACATGCAAGAAATATTTTCAGTATATCTTGAAAGTCGGTCCCAACTATCGTTCATCGAGCTATATATTAGTTCGAGCAATCTACAGCAGACCGAGATATTGAATTGGAAGATTATAATAGTGATAGCGAGGAAGAGTTTGAAAGTAACTATGAGGTCGTTGATCCGGGTGTAGACGAAGATCAACTTTTATTTTGTTGCTATCATTCTTTTGCTTATTTATATACAAATTGTACTAAAAATTTCTTTTTTTTTACTTTTAAAATACCTTATCTTAAGAACATAAAAAACAAGAAATGGATAAAATAAAACAGAAATAGTAATAATAAGTATATATAAAATTCATTTTCCATCATTCAAGTATTCATTATGATCATGTAACATTTTACGTTTGTGTGGATTCATAGATTCCTAACATACGTTACATATATAGTTAAAAGGTGGCCCAAAATCAAGAGACTATCCATAAGTACTACTACTATCATCCAAGAATACATGTCTTTTTACCAATACTCAAAAAAAAAAAATTGTATTTAACACAACTTTTCTCTCTTATCTCAACACATTTCTATCTTATCTCTGTAGTCTATCTCTATACACTTATCAAACACAACCTAAAAGACACTTAGTTTTGGACGGAAACAAATTAAAAAATACTTTAGCAACAATAATAGGTGAATTACCAATCGAGTCTATATTGGTTATTGGTCCTTTCTCCTCAAAGAAGTAATTCCTTAACACTTTCTCATACTTCTTTGGCTCAATATAAAAGAAAGGGAATGCAGCTCTAAGACCATTTCTGACTAAGTTTGAAATAGACTTGACAATTATATGATCTGGTTCTGACATCAATATATAACTGAAAATATACAATATAAATGACACTAACAAAAGTCAAAACCCAAAATTCCTTTAATAAAATAATGATTCAAAGTATAGCATATAAAAATTTGAAGTTAAAAATAATCACATACTCTTCTTAATTTTTTTACAATAACTTTTAAATACCTTAAAAGAAAAATAGCATATGCATTTATTATTTTCTTTTTGAAATCAGATAGTAACCAGGACGAATGAAATCTAAAACATTTTACCCAAAGAAAAAGTACAAGGCATAGCACTTAAAATGCCATACTTCAAGAACAAGTGCGAGGCATAATATTTATACAAATTATTCACAAATTGTAGCACACATTTTCTAGTTATCTAATTCTATAATAACACAACACAATGGACAGAACTTAATTGTAACTTATAACAGAACAACCACACCCACTTCATAGGAGGAAGGAATGAAAACCAAATCATAGCATTAGCGTTTGTGTACATTCTTTCTTCCAAATAACTAACTTAAAATCTTTAAAATTCAACTCCTCACTCACAATAATGTCATGAATTTTAAATGTAAAGCATCAATTTTTTCCAGAAAGTCAAAGCATCTAATCACCAATTTCTTTTTTATAATCACAAAAAAGCAACCATAAGAGAAACACAATTCAAAATCCTAAAAAATAAAAACTAAACCAAAAAAAAAGAAAAAAAGAAAAAACTTGATCCATGCCAACTGGCAAAGGCTGAGCCACAAAGGTAGGGATCTCATCCATGAACTGATCAAGCTTTCTAGAATGAAAAATCTTGATGAAGCCTCGAGTTCATTATCCAGCAGCAGCAATTTGAAAATTTTGCCGATCTGTGGCTGACGGTGTGCGCATCGATGAGTTTAGGGCAAGAAGGAGAGAGAAAGCTGACATTGATTGCAACGCTGTGCTGGGGCTTGTGGAGAGTTCGGAATGCTAAGATATTTGAAGGAGAAAGAACCACAGGTCAAGTGATTTTTGTTACGGCATCGAAGCTCCAAGATTTGTCGCTAAAACTTCCAACCTTAATTCATCTACGTTCCGTCGATACTGTTGGTAGCGGATGAATAGCCTTCTTCTAGTGGCGATGAGCATGGGAGGGACGCCGAGCAGAGGAGATGTCGCAAGACAGGACCATGCAGTGGATCCGGCGAGAGCTCAAGAAGTTAGGGCTACTGGGTTAGGACTGGGTGAGTGTGGGACAAAATAATAAGGGCATTTTAGGAATTTTTAAAATATGAGAGTGTCTTTGATTAGATTTTTTTATTGTGAGAATATTCATTTCTTAATAGAATATTCTGTTATTTCATACGTTTTTGTCACGGTAAGGATTAAATTAAAAAAAAAATTATATGGTATAGGGACCCAATTAAAAAGAAAAAAAGTATTGGGACCTAATTGAAAATTCAGTGAAACTATAGGGACCTGCAGAGTAATTAAACCTTATTTTCTCATCGCCCACTTTACATCTTTGTATAATTTTTTGCACTTCTTTGCAACCCTATTAAAAGCGGACAGGATAAATCGATTAGCGCTCCGACGTGGAGGATCAGCTCTAAAGTTGTATCCTTTTTCTTTTTCACTTGTGGTTGTACCTATGAAAATACAACACATTCAATAACCAATAATTAAACCAAAATGACTAAAAGAAATTACTTTACTAACTAACCAAGAAATTGCTTTACCTCCACTGAGCGCTGGACCATCATCTTGACCGGCCGGGTCATCATCGTCGTCATCATCATCATCATCATCATCATCATCATCCTCATCTTCATCCTCATCCTCATCCTTATCCGAATGGTCTACCAGGTAGTCATCAGCCTCATCATTAACTGCCTTATTGCTCTCCTGAATTAGACCTATCGGAATACGACGTGGGTTCCTGCTCTGTATGATCCCTTCCGTGGCATCTTCACTCCTACTCGAGTCAACAGAAAGTTTATCTCCATAATTGTCAGAGGAAGTGCGAGGTCGAGGTCTTGAATCCAAGGACAATCTACCTAAAGCAATCTCACTCGGGTGTGCCCTCTGGTCGGTGGGAATATCTCCATAATTACCTAGATGTGAGTGACCTGGCACAGGAGCCATAAATCCAAGCAGTTGGCTAAACGGACCTTGATCCCCTGATTCAAACTGCGGGACACTCCAATACTGTTGATGTAATGGGACTGATGGTGTAAAATAATCTGCAGAATACGTGTCAAGAATATATGGTGTAAAATAATCTGCAGAATACGTGTCAAGAATATCTGTAAAATACTCAGGCTCTTACTGTGCTTGTGCCTGTGCCGGTGGCAGTGGCGGTGGCGTTGGCGTTGGTGTTGGCGGTGGTTGCTCTTGTTGATTCTCCTGATTATGTACATGATTGCTCTCCTGATTCTCTTGCAATACGAGATCTGACAAATGCAAGTGGGTACCATATATACTTCGGTACCAATGCATGTAAATTTCCAAAGGATGCTGTGAGGGCACCAGGTGCTCAACACAAATATGACTATACCGATTCGTCCAATGCATCACCCAAAAAGAGTGGGTTCCAGACCAATCTTGATTCTTGGGTCTTGTCAGAATTTCGTCGTATGCTTCACCTAGATCCCGCTCTTGATGAGGAATGCCTTGAGTCAAACCAAATTGTCTTCTGGATCTATCGGATGCATGCCATTCAACGCATTTGAAAGATATCAACGGCACCATGGCACTCCATATAACCGAATGCTGACGAATGTCAAAAAGATTCACGTCTAGCTCAATGCGACCAATTGCATAAGCCTCCCAAACAAACTGTACACATTGCAAGTAAAGGAGGATTACATACCAAATAATAATACGACTAAATAAAAACAGATACTTATTTATTACAACATACATGTCCTTCTTGCAGATCATCCAACGACCTCCTAAAGAGAGCAAGAGAATGAAATCTGTAAGGCCAATCAGCACGCTCCCAGTTACGCCACCTGACATCAGACAATCCGTTAATTAACTTTTATCAATCAAATTTAAAATACAACGTGCTACACTTTTTCAAACCAGATAGTAATTATATTTACTTGTTTGCAATCGAAAAGAGTCGAGAATTGTCAGAAATCGACGCAAGAAATGGTAGACGGATCCAAGTCCAGGTAAGCAAAAGTGTTAATGGACCATCAATCTCCTTGCAATCGACATGAAATGCCTTACACAATGCTCTATAAAGGTGTGCCAAGCATGCCGATCCCCAACTAAATTGTATGATCCCAACAAAGTTACAAAGCAACGGCAGAAACTTCCAATGTACTGCTACCCCAGACTTGTCTCCAAACATAATGGTCCCAAATAATAACATTATGTGGCACTTCATGTACCTCTGAATGTGAATATCATCAGTCAACACTAAATAATCTTTCAGTCTTCGAAACCACGTCAACTTTATGAAGCTTCCTCTATAGTCTGTCTTCCTAGGTGCAACACCAAACTGATCCAAACATTCGGCCTCTAAGGCCTCATAACTATTGAGGGTTGGTCCTGTAACTGGCAGACCATTCGTCGGAAGACCAAGAATTATCGTCACGTCCTCCAACGTCACATCACACTCACCAACTGAAAAATGGAATGTTTGAGTCTCAGGGCGCTATCTCTCGATCAGAGCATTAACTAATGCCGACTGATATTGGACAACTCCAATATGGGAAACGCGATAAAAGCCAGTCTCTCGTAAATGCTCCTCCACAATTTGATTGTATAAATCCAGCGGCATTAAGTGGTTATATTGCAACATTCGTGAACCCTACAAAATGTAGCCATATATCACATTAAATAAATATAGCCATATTTAATTAACAAATTAAATTTAATAGAATCAAATTTTTATTATCATATAACCAGTAAAACATAATCATATTAACAACTATATTATTGACTACTCAAAATATACTAAATCTATTTTATAAAAAATTCACATTTATATTAATTAGATTCTAATAAGTATCAATAAACCTTAAACGAATCTTAAATATAAATCTAATTATTATTAGATACATTCAAACTACATATTCTAATGTCTAAAATCTAATTATTTTATAATAATAATTGTTATTCCTTATTTTCTATTTATATAACTAGAATAATTTTAAAAAGTATTAAACACCTCAATTAAATTATTAATCTTTCTATTTTGAGCGCGGGACCAAATTTATCAATAATTATAAATAATTTATTAAATTCATATTTAAACTAACATAATTCATTACCTAAATTACACTAAATTTATTCGGTTTTCATTCTTCATGGTACTATAAGTCTATAACAATAATAATAATAATATACATTGATTAATTCACTTCCAACAATTATTATATTTAAACAATTTTAAAATTTTCACTTCCAACATAACAAACAAATATTTTTAAGTAACTATTCTATTCTAACAACACACAACAACAAGTCATTAATCCTTAATCATATATCTAAATAATATACTCATAATAATAATAATTGATTCAATAATTTTTTAAATATCTTCTAAATTTATTTTATTTTATTGACTATTTATAACTGTTGAGTTTAAAAAACTTGTATCAAATTTGATGATCAAACATTATTAAATATTAATTAAAAAATTATTAAATTATTAATTATTTGCCTCCAATTGTTTAGTTGATAGGTTTGTTAGTGTACAAATTTTGTATTGGGCCAAATTAAATCAAGCCCAACGTGATTAAAGAATGTTCAGCTTTTATGCAAAATTATTTCATACTATGTGGCTGAATTTTTAATAGGATAATAAAACAGATTGGGCCAAGAAAGTAATACAAAACCCAAGTCAACATTATCATGGACCAACATCATTCTTGGTCCGAATTAGAAGAAGAGAGAAAGGATTGATCCAAAGCTTAGTTCGGTTACCCACTTCCTTTAGTGAATGGAATTCAAATTTCATTTCAATTGATTACTTTCTTTGGTAACCGAAACTCAAAATTAAATTGAGTTTATTATTCATTGAAAGCTTTGTCTCTTCTCTCTTCTCTCTCTTTGCTTTTCAGTCATATCAATCAACAGAAAAGAAGATAGAAATTATCAGAAGAAAAAGTGAAATTACAAAGAAGCCTATGAAAAACAGGCTATGGAAGACAGTCACCTCAAAGATCTGAAGAAAGGCAAAGTAAGATTTTTGTCAGTGAAGGCATGATTTGAAGAAGGGCTTCAAGATTTTTGAAACCAAAAATAGAAACAATCCGCCTCTGACAGGAAGAAGATCTTAGTTGCAAAAGTTTATTTCTATTTTTGTTCATCAAAGAAAGAAGATAGCCGCTGAGCTACATGTAGGAAGAAGCAAAAATAGAAAGCAATAAGCTGTCCTGGGTCAAAAGCTCATCAAGGGTCCGAATTCTTTCTTGGAGCCAAAGACAAGATCAAGGGTCCAGATGGAAGGAGTTTGATGAGAAGGGTTGAGAGAGGTACAAGCATGTTGGTTTTTGGTTTTTCCTCTCTCTTCTCTTTGTCTGAACCGCTGCTGCTTTTGGTTGGAGAAGAAGTTGCTTGGTTAAACCGGTTTCAATCTTGGAAACTTCCCCTTCTATATTAAGGGTGAACGGCCAAGAGTTGAGATCAAGGAGAGAAAGTGAAAAAACACAGAGTTCTCATAGCTACCCAAGCTTCCTGAGTTCTTCTCCTTCAATGTTGTTCATTTTGTTTTCTTTTTCTTAGTTTTGTTTGTCTGAGTCTCATGGTGAAAAAGGCAAACATGGTGACGTTTGTAAGAAAAAGCCAGTAAGAGAAAAAAGGGAGTGATCAAAATTAAAGAAAAAGTCATAGATGTCTCAGAGTTTCTCTGTACATCTTCCTGTTGTGAGTCATGATCCTGTGGGGATTCCCTTGCAAGTTGGGTTAGCACTTTACGGTTGAAAGCTAGATTTTGAGTCCTAGTCAAATTCAGATTGGGTGTAGAATCTGGATTTGTCCCAGATAGGAATGGGTAATTCCTAAGGAGAAATTGGTGTTTGTAATATTGTGAAAACATAGTGAAATTCCATCATTGTTGTGATGGAGACTGGATGTAGACTACATTGCACCTAGTGGCTGAACTAAGATATATCTGGTGTTAATTCTTCTTCCCTACCCCTTTCTTTGTTTCTGTTTATCAGGAGACAAAAACAAAAATATCTCTCAACTCGACACGAGACAAAACAAAAGTGTCTCTCAACTCAACACGAGACAAAAAGCATAAATATCTCCTGAAGTTCCTTTAAAAGTCAAAAATTAATATACAGTGAAAAAGGGCTAAGATTCAACCCCCCATTCTCTTAGCCACTGATTGTCATCAATAACAATTAATAATAATTATTTTATCATACCTATAATCTTAATAAAAAGTATTACTATAATATTTCTATTAATATCTAACATTATCATTATTATCACTATTAAATCAAAATATTTGATAATAAAAACTTACATAATTAGGATGATAAAGATAATTAGCAATGTGAAGTTTCGGACGATTGACGTCTTTTATTTTTTTTTCTCCTTGGCATTGTTGAAGGAAGGCTGGTGGTCCAAATTTTTTCTTTCCAGGTCCGATTTCTGCATCAACAATAAGAGAAGAGAAGAGAAGAGAAGGTGGGATTGGAGGTGAGTGGGGCATGAGTAGAATGAAGTGAAAGGGACGGGGGTTCTTTATCGGGAATAGGATACAAGCAGGGGCTGGGGATGCATGCATATTTGACGCGTGGCATGCAGTACGTAAATTGGACGGTCCGATTTGTGTACCTGCAATGCCTGTAATCAAATCGTCCGATTACTCTCCCCCCAATCAGACCGTCTGATTTGTTAATCACAGCCGTCACACCCTGGTTATACACCCTGCACTCCCATAACCACGCTATACACCATTCCTATCCCAATATCAAAATAAAAAAAGTGACACGAGAGCTATTATTTTTTTTCTTTTTTTTTCTCCTCTTTCGTTATTCTCATTGTCGTTGTCTTTATTTTTTTTTGTATATTTTTTGTTGTTGCTTCTGTCACTTGTTGTTTTAATTTTTTCTCTTTTTTAATTCTTTGTTATTATTTTCATTATTGTTCTTGTTGTCTTCATTTTTTTTTTTCTATACATGTTTAAAAAATTAGAGCACAGAAATATTAGTGCACAGTACAAAAATTTTAGTATATAATACAAAAATTTTTGAAGGACTATATATCTAAAACATTGATACCTAATTAACAAAATATGCATAACATATAAATTTTAATATATATTATAGAAATCTTGGCGCATAGTACAAAAAATTTGTTGTATAATACATAAATTTTTAAAGGATCACATATTTAAAATATCAACTTACCCAACTAACAAATACATTTGCAGCGAAAATTTTTATGTTATCTGCAAAAATTTTTGTGCTATGTAAAAATATTTATGTGATATATACAAAAACGTCTATATTATCCTGATAAATTTGTATTATGTACAAAAATTTTTGTATACATATACAAAATTTTTTTATATTATATCATTAAGTTTTTGTACTCTCCATAAAAAATATGTGTACTATAAGGTAGCGTTTGTTTTGAGGTACTGAGACAGAGACTGGGAGACTGAGACTCAGTATCATGTTTGTTGGTTCAGAGACTGGTACTAAAATTTTTGTCTTTGTCCCCAAAATTTCAATATTTCAGTACTTCTAAAAATGGGGACACAGGAGACTAAAATTTTTAGAGATGGAGACTGAAATTTTAATAACATTTTATACCTAAAATACATTCATTTTAATTAATTAATTCCAATTTTACCCTTTGTACAAATTAAATTAGAATTTCATTTTTGTTTCAATTTCTGTCTCCCACTTTGCACCAAACAGAATACTGAGATTTATTTCAATCTCAGTCTCAGTCTTTCCATCTCTGTCTCTCCACCAAACGATACCTAGAAGTACAAAAAAGAAGAAATGGCGACGTATGTACGCACTTTTTTTGTTGGAATTATGTAAATTTAGTTAGATTTAATTACAAAAACGTTTATACATGTAGCATCACTGTAAAATAAAATAGAATTTTTGTTATTATTAATTTAAAGGTTTAATTATTCTGTTGGTTTCTATAGTTTTACGAAATTTTTAATTAGGTCTCTATACTTTTTTTCCTTTTAATTTAGTCCTTGCACCAATTTTTTTTAATTGGGTCCCTACACTTTTTTTTTCCTTTTATTTGGGTCCATGCACCATCTTTTTTTTAGTTTGGTTCTTATACAATTAAGCCAATTACTGCCAAGAGGGACATAATTGAAACAAAAATTTGGTATAGAGACCCAATTAAAAAAAGTATAGGGATCTAATTAAAAATTTCGAAAAATTATAAGAACCAACAGAATAATTAAACCTATTTTAAATATAAGAAAAATATAAAAATATTGGTTATTTAATATTTTTATATTAATATAAATTACATTCTTTTATAATAATTTGTGTTTTAGTTTTGATATATTATCAAAATATAAAATATTGTACACAATTGTTTAATCACACATCTTTTTCTTTAAAAAAGTATTCACTTATTTGATGTAAAAAATATTTTTTTTGCGACATAACGTGATGTGATTGAATGTACATTAAAAATTATTTTTCAGTACATTAAATTAAATTCTTTAATTTATTGATAGTATTAGTTTTTTATATTTTTGTTTAGCTAAAGTCAACTGTTTACAATTTAAGTAAAATGATATTTTATATTAGCAGTGTTAGTGTACATAAAATAAATACTCTTCTTAATATAGATATAGTTTGCTGCTGCCTGGGATATACCTCGAGTTATGCTAATTGTGAAAGTGTTTAAAAGCAAGTGATGTTTATCAAACTTTTGAAGTTATTACATAATTATACCAATGGTCAATGCTCAATCCGCAATCATGCTATTTTAAAAAAAAAAAAATAAAAGGTCTGCTACACGTATAAATTTTTTTGGCTTATAAGCTATACAAGTTGCTTCAAGTTCAAGAAAAAAATACGCGCCCTTTTCACAACATGTTCACTCTTCTTCTTCTTTCTCAATCAAAACGCAAACCATTAAGATTCAAGGGACATTCGAAACAAACTACTACGATTATGTAGAAACGTTCCAACTCCTCACGAAGAGTAGAAGAAATAAAAAAAAAAGATACAAATCTCCATCAAAAATCACTAGAAAAAAGGAAGAAACATTATTTAAGGTACTATTTTACTGTTCTTCTAGGTTTTTCTTCTAGATTGTCTCTGTCATGTGCCTCATCCTTAACCAGCAAAACATTAAAATTGCTTTGAAACTCGAAAAAAGAAACGAAATATTTTAAAAAATGAAAGTTATATATTTGCGCGTTAATTGCTTTGAATTGATTTAAAATTCTATTAAAAAAGCACCTAACATAAACAACACAACTTGTAAAGCTTGTAAATGCAAAACACTTATAAATAGTTATAAGTAGAGATTAATCCAAAAAATAATATATACCCCGAATAAGTTATATTAAACGTACTTATTCTATACTAAGGTGTATGAGATCATTTTGCCGCTCATACAGATTATCTACCATTAAATTTGATATAAAAAGAAAGTTATAACTACTTTATTATTTTACAAATTTTTTGACTTTATATTTAAAATTTTGAAAAAATGACACATTAATTCCTGATTTTTTAGTCTATAAATATTTAATTATTGAAAATTTAAAAATATATTTAAATTTTTTACTTTTTCAAAATCTACACACATTGATTTTTAGATTTAATTTGTTCTATTTTAAATTTTTTTTCAGGGCAATTTACATAAATAACTTATTTGTCCCTCAAATTTACGCAATTGCATTGTTTCAAAAATGAAGACGCAAATACATTGTTTCATATATCTATAGAAACCGCTACTGCCAGTAGCGGTTTATCAAAACACGTAATCTGCTATAGCCAGCAGCAGTTTACATGCGAATGGAGGAACACAGAAACCGCTAGAGGCTATCGTTTCTGTTTGTTGATGCTTGGCCATAAACCGCTACTGGCACTAGCGGTTTATGTGTATTGGGACATGTGCGTAAACCGCTAGAGGCAGCAGCGGTTTACGTTGATTAGAAAAAATGTTTGTTTATGCTAAATTAAGTTACAAAAAGATTGAGAGAAAAAAAACGGAGTATATATTTTTTGCAATCATATGATTTATATGGATAAAAAATGAAGTAATTTTTAAAGAAAAAGTATATACTTTAGTGAATTTTTTACTAAAAATAAATTATTTTATCATTCATGAGTTTTAGAAGGGATGAAGATAAAAAAAAAATTTAGTCTTAATTTATATATTTTAATACTCTGTGAGTACTCACTCTTGTGATTTGCTATTTAATCTCATTTTAATAATAATATAAATAAAAAATTATTACATGTATATTTATATTTTTTATTTTATTCATCAAAATTATGATGCTATCACTATTATTTATCCAATTAATTAACTGTAAAATACAAATAATTTTTATTTTTTGGTATAAGACAACAAAGTTGCACAAATAAAAAAATCATTTAGGTAGAACTTCAAATGCAAATCAGCTGTAAAGAACACAACCCATTTTCCAAACTCTCCAATCTCTTTTGTATGATTGATATAAATAAAAGAGAATGAAGTGATTTTTAAAGAGAAAAATATATGATTTAGTAAACTTTGGGCTTAAAATAAATTATTTTATTATTTATAAATTTTAAAAGAGATGAGAATAAAAAAAATTAGTCTTGGTTTATATAATTCAATACTTTGAAGACTGTATTTTTTTATTTGTAATTTGGTCTCACTTCTAATAATAAATACAAATAAAAAATTTATTACATGCATATTTATATTTTTTAAATTATATTGTGAAATGATAAATTAAATTTTTATTTATAATATTATTTAAATAGTATATACCATTAATTAAATTTTTTATTTATAATATTATTTAAATAGTATATACCATTAATTGTGAAATGATAATTAATGGTATATCCTATTAAAATAATATTATAAATAAAAAATTTAATTTATCATTTCACAATATAATTTAAAAGTTATAAATACGCATGTAATAAATTTTTTATTTGTATTTATTATTAGAAGTGAGACCAAATTACAAATAAAAAAATATAGTCTTTAAAGTATTAAATTATATAAATTAAGACTAATTTTTTTTATTCTCATCTCTTTTAAAATTTATAAATAATAAAATAATTTATTTTTAGCCAAAAGTTTACTAAATCATATATTTTTCTCTTTAAAAATCACTTCATTCTCTTTTATTTATATCAACCATACAAAGAAGATTGGAGAGTTTGGAAAATGGGTTGTGTTCTTTACTGCTGATTTGCATTTGAGGTTCTAGCTAAATGATTTTTTTTATTTGTGCAATTTTGTTGTCTTATACCAAAAAATAAAAATTATTTGTATTTTACAGTTGATTAATATGATAAATAATAGTGATAGCATCGTAATTTTGATGAATAAAATAAAAAATATAAATATGCATGTAATAATTTTTTATTTGTATTTATTATTAAAATGAGATTAAATAGCAAATCAAAGAGTGAGTATTCACAGAGTACTAAAATATATAAACCAAGACTAATTTTTTTTTTTATCTTCATCCCTTCTAAAACTCATGAATGATAAAATAATTTATTTTTAGTAAAAAATTCACTAAAGCATACACTTTTTCTTTAAAAATTACTTCATTTTTTATCCATATAAATCATATGATTGCAAAAAATATATACTCCGTTTTTTTTCTCTCAATATTTTTATAACTTAATTTAGCATAAACAAACCGCTGCTGCCTCTAGCGGTTTACGCACATGTCCCAGTACACATAAACCGCTACTGGTTATGGCCAAGCATCAAGAAAGAGAAACGATAGCCTCTAGCGGTTTCTGTGTTCCTCCATTCGCATGTAAACTGCTGCTGCCTATAGCGAATTACGTGTTTTGATAAACCGCTACTGGCAGTAGCGGTTTCTATAGATATATGAAACAATGTATTTGCGTCTTCATTTTTGAAACAATGCAATTACGTAAATTTGAGGGACAAACAATTTATTTATGTAAATTGCCCTTTTTTCATTTGTGCATCTATATCAATCAGGTTAATTAGTACAACGAGAGTCACATTTAATTTTTTGTTGGGTTTGACAGACCTAAGTGAACATGAGATATCGATATATCCAAATTTTAAAAAAATAAAAAACTTAAATGTATTTTTAAATTTTCGAAAACTTAAATGTCCGAGAATTAAAAAGTCAAAAATCTATTTATCATTTTCTCTAAAATTTTTTTATTGCAAAAAATTAGTTTCTATAATAAGTTAAAAAAATCTGTGTCATGTATAGACCAAAAAAAATTAATTTATTAAATTAAAATTAATGTGTTAGTTAATTAAAAGTATAATTTTTAAATAAATATTAAAAATATAAAATTTATATATAATTATTTGATTAATAAAAAATAACAGCATGACATATATTATATATATGTGTGTGAATTTTATCACACCTCTAAAAAAAAGGTAAATTATTCTTGTGATATATTTAATAATTATTGATAAATTATTCTTTCACTAGAATTTTAAAATTTACTTTATCTTCTTTTTTTTTTTAATTGACGCTATATTTATCTTTAAACTTGATAATAGTGTTATTTTTATCATTTCCATCAAATACACTTCTTCTTTAATTAAAAAAAAAAAAAAGCTAATGCATTGATGAGAGTATATTGAACTATTATATTGTCACAAAAAATATTAAATTATTATTCAGATAACAATGAGACAAAATGGGATAAGTATTTTAATATTCACATTTGCCTCAAATATTAATTAATTATTTTATTCTTCATGCCATTAATTACCTACAAGAATTTTATTTATGGTGTAAATCCATATCTGCCATACAAATTCATACCCTCTTGCTTCTCCCCAAACGTAATATATTCTGATTTTTATTGCATCTTTTTTTCTTTAAAATATAATCTATGATTTATGAACATAAATACAAAATACTAAAAATATCCTAACTTAATTGATTAAAAATGGTGATTGAATTTGAAAGGAATTAAGATTTTAAAATTAGAAAAAAAATAGATGTATTTAATGAAAAGGATGAAAATGATCCTGAACATAGTGTCAATCGAAAAGAAAAGAGAACATAACGTGAATCTTGAAGTTATGATAAAAGAATAATTTATCAATAATCACTGTATATATCACCAGAGATAATTTATCTTTTATTTTAAAAAAAATATGATAAAATTTATCATACATATATATAACCGTTGGAATTAATATTTGTTATTTATTACGATTTTGTTTGGAAACTATTTAACTAATAATAACCGACTTAAAATAAAAAATTGAGTAGCATTAGTCAAATTTAAACATAAAAATCTTAGTAATATATATATATATATATATATATATATATATATATATATATATATATATATATATATATATATATATATAATATTCGGATCATAAAACTACACAAATATTCTAAAAAAAATTCTACATGTTTGCTCTCAATTTTATTATATAAATAGTGGGGTTTGACCATATTTCACATTTGCTCGTAATACCCAATAAAAATTCACCATTTAGTATAAAAAAGACAATTAAATCGTGAATAATCACTATGAATTAGATTCAGAAACAGACAAGTCCAAATCGTGAGATCTCACCATAATTTAAGTTCAGATGTTTAAGTTGTGTAAATCATACTCAAAGATAACGATTTAGTATGAAAAAATTTAATAAAAATGATAAATAAAGAATTCTAACGATTTAATATTTGTAAAAAAATTAAGAAAAACCTAACATGCCATGATTTAGTATCATTAAAAATATTAATTTTTCACAATTTAATTATTTTAGCTTAAATTATGGTAAAATCTTACAATTTAGTGTCGTTTGCTTCTGAAAATCCTGGTGAATACCCATAATTTAGTGTTGCCTTCTCTCTATACTAAATCTTGGATTTTTATTAGATATATATGAGCAAACGTGAAATATGGCCAAATTCTACGATTTACATAATAAAATTGAAAACAAACATAGTGAAATTTCTTTTAGGACGTTTGTGTACTTTTGTGATCCAAATATTTCATATATGTAAGTTACTCTAAAACTAAAAGTATTATGTGTAATAGTTTATGCCATGTACAAGACTATTTTTGAAAAATGAATAGGTGATCATCGCTGTTAATACTATCTTTTGCACTAATGTAAGATAAAAGATAATTTTTAGGGTATTAGAGAAATTATTTTATAATAAAATAGAAAATAAAGTTTTAATATTTAAAAATGACAGAATAATATAATAATTAAATCATATAAGATTTAAAAAACTATATGAGACTAATTTATTCTATTATTTTATTGGAACTTTTTTGTTTAATATAAACAAATCAATAAAGATCAAATTATCAATCTCTTATTAAAAACTAATTTATGTACTGAAATAGAATTAAAAATACATTAATTTGAAGAAGAGTCATTTCGAAACTTTCTAATTAATAATAATAATAATATCACTATTTTATTATATGTTACTTATATTATATCCTTAATAGAAAATTTTATAATAATTAAATCAATAAAAATGAAGAATAATTTAAAAAATATAAAAAGGGTAAAATACGTATTTAAATAAAATAACAAAATTACTCAAATATAATAATTGAAAAATAGTTACAGTTCGATTCTATACCTATTTTATATAAACCACTGCAGGAGGTAAAATTTTAAATTTAAACATAAATCGTCATAAGATGTTAGGATTATGCAAAAAAAAAAAAAAAAAAAAAAAAAAAGCGCAAAGAAATGGGTCAAAATCGCTAGAGAGTTGCTGTTTGTGAACAATTCGATGGAAAAATATAAACCGTGCTAACAAGCAACGATTTACTAAGAGGGCACCACTTACGTAAAGTCTCCAAAAATGACTTTATGATAAAAGAGGCCTACGTGGCAAGTTTTGATCCACACATTCTAAAGTCACATTTTTTTACTTAAAACCGTAACTCTTCACAAAAAAAAGCATCACCTAATGAAAAAAAGTAAATTAGAAGATTTAAGAGAAGAAATAATTAAATTATCAAAATTAATAGATCAAAAATTAATGATTTTAACTAATGTTAACTGTAATGACACCGAATTCTTAAAATCAATACAAAATGATTTTTCTCAAAATCTTTATTTTACTATAAATTTTATTGAAGGACTTCAAAAACCTGAAAAAACTTATTTTTCACATGGAATTTCTAAAAAATGTTACCATGGAAATGATTCCCCACATCTTTATCATACTTTTAACCCACAATTAAATTCTATAGTAGATATGCTTGAAGAAATATTAGTATCCATAAAATTTCAAAGAAATAAGAAAAAAGAGAATCCCAAAGAAGAAAAATTTCAAAATATAATCAACATAACAGATTTAAAAGTAAAACCACCATTGAAATTATGAATATTGAAGAAAAATTAGAAGAAGTTACAATGCTTTTTAAACAATTAAAAATGGCTCAAGAAAATAATATTATGGAACAGGGATTTCAAATAGAAGAAGAATTAGTAAATTCTGAAAATTAAGACATAGAAAATGAAGAACACATCCTAGATTATTCAAGTGACGAAGAACTAGCAATTCCAATACAAGTAAAAAATGAAGCTGGAACATCTAAGGATAATCAATCTCAATTTAAATGGGAAACAGGTTTCGATAATTATGCTTTTAAAAAGAGGTTTATAAATAAAGATTCAAAATATACAAAAATACCATCAAAATATGTTCCTAAAATCCAGAAAATAGAAGGAGAAAGAATGCTCGATTTAGACTGTAAAAAGAATGAAAAAGAAATTTTCGAAAACTGGTTAAATTCCTTCTTATTAGAAGCCTTTACTAATCCAAAACTTAGTGAATTGTCTGGAAGAGATATTTGGAATTACATAGGGTTTCATACTAAAGGAACTATAAGAGATTATATGACATCAATAGAAAACCAAATAATAGAAGAATTAGCAACAAAAACAACAGCTTATGATAAGATATTACATATAATGATGATTCTATATAAAGAATTTTTTGGAAAAAATATTATAGATCATAGACAAGAAGTCTATAATAAAGAATATCAAGAAGCAAAAAACCATTTAGCTAATATTCAGATATATGATTTATGTAATGTGGAGTCATATATATGTGAATATAGAATACATTATTACAAATTAAAAGAAGAAGATAAAAATCATTATCTTAGTATGTATATAACAAAACTTCCATATCCTGCTAATGAATTTATAATGGGAAGATTTATAAGAGAAATAAATAGAGGGACAATTGAAAATAATTTTGGTGGAGCAACCTCTGCAATAAGAGAGGAAATAAAAGAACGTTGTATGCAAGAAGCGACTCAAAAAAGATTTGCAAATATAATTAGAATTTGCTGTCAGGATAATGAAGAGATACCTAAAAAATATGGTCTTAATAAAAATTTTCAAAGAAAAATAAAATATCAATTTAGAAAAAGAAAATACTATCCAAACTGGAGAAAAAAGAGGTATTTTAGAAAAAGAGATAACAATAAAAATAAAAGATAAAAAAATTACTATTGCCCAAATAAAAAAGAAAATTGTAAGTGTTGGTATTGCCAAGAAGAAGGACACTATGCAAATGAATGTCCAAAAAAGAAAGATAAAAAGGATCTTACCAAACAAATAGAAATTGTTAAGTCTTGTTTCATGGAACCATTAGAAGAATCCGATGATAACCTAGACTATATTTTTGAATATGTCTCAGAAACAGACTCAGAGACTGAGTAATAATGCCACATTTATTACTATAAAAATAACAGAAAAGTTTATAAATGCTTTCATAGATACTGGAGCAACACAATGCTTTGCTAGTACAAATATAAAACTTGATTGGAAAAAACTAAACAAACCATTAAGAGTTAGAATAGCTGACAAATCAATACAAAAAATTGACCAAAAAGCAGAGATGGCTGAAATTTTTATTCAAAATTATAGGTTCATTGTTCCATCTATATATATGTTAGATTCTGGAATGGATTTTATCATAGGAAATAACTTTTTAAAGCTATATCATCCATTCATTCAAGAATTAACATATATAGTTTTAAAAGCTCCACACGATTCTTCAATAAATCAAAAATCAAAACGTATAAAAATACCAACTACTACTATAGATAAGATCTTAAAATTTAAAATATTTTCTATTTTAGAAACATGTTATTTAAATTTATACTTTCAGATAAATATTCCAAAAAATAATCTTGAAATAAAGATAGAAGAACTTTTAGATAAAATTTGTGCTGAAAATCCTTTAGATATTAAAAATATAAATAAAGAATTAGTAAGCATTAAATTAAAAGATCCTACAAAAGAGATAAATGTTCCAAATAAAATTCCTTATTCTGCAAGAGATAGAGAAGAGTTCTCATTAGAATGTAAAGATCTTTTAGAAAAAAGAATTATAAGAATAAGTAAAAGTCCTCATGTAGCTCCAGCCTTTTATGTCGAAAACAATAATGAAATTAAAAGGGGAAAACGAAGAATGGTAATTAATTATAAGAAAATGAATGAAGCAACCATTGGTGATGCTCATAAACTTCCAAGAAAAGATTCTATTTTAGAATAGATCAAAGGAGCAACTTGGTTTTCATCTCTTGATGCAAAATCAGGATATTGGCAACTTCGTTTAGACGAAGAAATTAACTGCTTTTACTTGCCCAACAAAAGAATCAACAAGTGTGTTGCTCTATGAATGGAATGTATTAACATTCGGATTAAAACAAGCCCCAGGTATTTATCAAAGATTTATGGAAAAAAATCTAAAAGAATTAAATGAATTTGTTTTAGTATACATTGATGATATACTAATTTTTACAAAACAGGATAAAGAAGATCATCTTCAAAAATTACTAATAGTTTTAGAAAGATGTAAAGAAAAAGGATTAGTTCTTAGCAAAAAGAAAGCAAGAATAGCAAAACAAGAAATAAAGTTTCTTGGATTAATTCTATCCACTCAAGGAAAGCTAAAACTTCAACCAAATGTTTTAGAAAAGATAAATTTATTTCCTAATAAAATAGAAGATAGAAAACAGTTACAAAGATTTTTAGGGTGTATAAATTACATTTCTGAACAAGAATTTTTAAAGAATATAACAGAATACACTAAAAGCTTATTTCCAAAAATAAGTACTAAAAAATAATGGAAATGGGAAGAAAAAGATAGTATGCAAATTCAAAGAGTTAAAGAGTTATGTGAAAAACTTCCAGAACTTTATATTCCAGAAGAAAACGACTACTTAATAGTAGAAACAGATGCTTCAGACATAACCTGGTCAGGATGTCTAAAAGCTAAGAAAACTATAAAAGATTTAGAACAAGCAAAAGAATCACTAGATTTTAAATATTCCCCAAAGGAATTACTTTGCAGGTATACTTCAGGAACTTTTACTCCAACAGAACAGAGATATACCACTCATGAAAAGGAAACTCTAGCAGCAATTAAATCTCTTAGGAAATGGAAAATTGATTTACTACCCAGAGAATTTACATTAAGGACAGATTCAAGTTACCTAACAGGTTTCATACGATATAATTTAAAAGTTGATTATAATCATGGACGATTGGTAAGATGGCAATTATTTTTGTTACAATATCCAATAAAAATTGAATATATTAAGGGTGACACAAATGTTATTGCAGATACATTAATAAGAGAATGGAGTTCGTCTACAACGCATTAGATCAAGAAATTCAAAAATATGAGCAAGAGCTCGAAAAATGCAAGTATTGTCAGCAAATAAGGACACAAATCCAATCCCTCAAGAAGGCCATTGAAGCAATGAAATCAACACAACAAGCAAAACCATCAGAGTTCAGCCAGCTAAGCATGGTGGACAAATCAGGTGAAGAAAAAATTTCAGAAAATAAAACAATTGCTGAAATTATTAAAAAATCCACCCAAGATAAAAAATATTATGTAATTTATAATGGCCCCATGAAAGGAGTATATGATGCCTGGGAAAAAGCAGCACCATTCACACATCAATCAAGGATAATTCATAAAGGAGGGTTTTTAACACTGGAAGAGGCAAAGGAATCCTTCAGGAAATATAAAGCTCTCCATCCAGAGCAAACCCTGAAAAGAGCAGATAAAGCTCCAATTCAAACCCAGAGAACAGGGATAATAAGAAACATTCCTACAAGGGCTGAAATCAAGGAAAAGAAAAGGGTCTGTAGATCAAATCTCAGAGAAACCCTTAACATAGTCCTAAATTGGACTGAAGAAAGAAGGGCAATTTTGGGCTATTATCCTATTGCCAAAGAATAGCTAACAAAGCTGGTTATATTTCCAGATGCTTCCCCATCGGACACCTATCAGTTTTTCCAGTATGGATTAATTGATACAATTTTAATTTTAATGATCTAAAAATTATTAGTGAGTTCCCTGCAGGATTCGTTAATGCAGTAAAGAGATTTAAAAATATGATTGACAATGTAAATCCAAGGGATATATCCCTAAAATTTACAAACAGTCAACCTATTTTTAATGAAGAAGAAGAATGCTTGGTTCCAGCACACCAAGTAATATTCATGTCCGTCTTCCCAGGAAATTTTCAACCAATTGATCAGATTCAAGATTTAACAATCTACAGTCATGAAGGAAGGCTAGCCAGCACATTAGCAAGGGTCTTTGAAAGAACTCAAAAAATAACGAAGGAATCTCACACAAGGATTAATTATAAAAGTAGAAATACTCTGCTTGTGTCCAGTAAAAGAAATGAAATTGAAGAAAGAGAGATGAGACTCTTGGTAGAATTTGAATCAGCATTCTACAACTTATTTGGACTTTTAGAAAAGCTCTCTGAAGGGATAAAGAGGAATCTCTGCTATTTGATAAAAGACAGAGAAGACCACAAGTGCCAGCTATGTGCCTCAGAGATATATGAAGAAAGCAATAATGAAACGGAATCAACCCACATGATGAAGGAAGAAGACAACACATCTGAAGGTCACATGATAAAAGAGGAGGACAGTGCATCTGAAGCATCTCTCAACATTATTGCATAGTGACGTAAGCACTTAGGTCATAAAGCACTAACAATGTAGCTGGTGCAAGATAACAAACAATGACGTAAGCAATGACGTCATAAGAAGGGTAAGGATGAGAATTGTCCATCAAACCCAACTATTATAAATAGGTTGCTCAGGCAATTGTAGAGCATCAGACAATAGAAAGCAGAAGGCTAGGAGTACTCATATGCTAGGAGAGGTAGGAGGAAGCTGCCAAGGCGATTCTATAGTTTGAGGAAGAATTCCCTTAGGGAAAAATAATTCTAAACTCCCCTCTGGAGTTAGTATCTACAATCTCCCCTCTGGAGATAAAAACACCTTATGTAAAATATACTAAATAAAGGAAGTTTTTCTCCAGAAAGGTACATCTTCATCTTAGTCTTTAAATTATGAATTATTTAGAAAGTTTAGAATTAACAGAAGAATCTGATTATTATAGATTAACTGCTTTATTAGATAATGAAAAACAGGCTGTTCTAAAAATAGAATTAAATCTCAAATCAAATGAAAACTTTAATAAACAAAATCTCTTAAAAGAAGTTTTTAATAGAAAAAATATAATATACTATGGAAAAATTCAACTTAAAGCCCCTATAAAGATAAAATCCGCCAATGGAGAACTAGAAATAGCTTTGATAAATGATGAAGAATTGAGTAAACAGATTGAGAAAATTAAGGATCAACAAAAAAGATCTAAAATTGGATGGATTCATATTAGTACTATACAAGTCTTAATCAAATCTACATATATGAAAGGAATTAATTCACCAATAAGCTTAGCAATCTGTGACAAAAGAATTACTGATGACCCAATAGATCAAATAATCGGAATTGTTCATGGAAACTTGGCAAACGTAAATGTTAAATTCAATGCCCATCTTGGATATGCTATACCTTTATCAACTGAAAATCTTGGAAGATCTATAAGTTTGGCTTATAAATTTCACAGAAAGAATCTAATGGAACAAGATGATGAACCATTTTCAATTACATATGCAATAAATTATGCTTTAACAAATAGCCATCATAGTATAATATTTAAAAATAGAGAAAGAATTTACGTCGATGAATTATTTCAAAAAATTGTAAAAACAAAAATACCAAAATATAAAGCTATTGAAAACCCAGTTCTATTATTAAAAGAACCATCAGGAAAATTAGTTTCATCGAATTTTCAAATAAGAGAATCTAAAATTAATAGCCCTTTAAGTTTATCTAAGTTAAAAATTAAAGAAGAAAATTCTGAAATAAAGGAATTAACAAAAAAGGTCGAAAAATTAAATGAAACTCTAAACACTAAATTATGACAATAAATAAAGAAGAAATATATGTAACTTATCAAGACAAGAAACAAGAGCTCTTTGAAAGAGAAAATCGTTTGAATTATTTACAGTTTTCTGAAATAAATCAAAGAGCATTTGAAGCTCTAAAAATGATCTATGACAAGTTAAAAAGAGAAGTTGAAGAGCTAGAAAAATTAATAGAATCTTTAGAAAATAGTGATGAATCGATGATAGAGTTTGCAGAAATTATAAAATAAATAATGAAGCATAAAAAGATTGAAAAACCAGAAAATAAAATAAAAAGAAAAAGGGCGAAAAAATTAAAAAGTAAAATAAAAGAGTATAAAAGGGAATTAAATAACCTTCAGATCGAAATTGATGACCTTATAATAAAAATGATAGAAATAAGAATAAATATAAACAAGTTGGAATTAAACTTAAAAAATTTATAAATGCCTGGAAAACCATATTATGACTTAAAAGAATTAAAGCTGTTGAAAGAAAAAATAGAGAATGAAGTTGAAAAATTAAGAAGGTATTTAGAAACAACAGAAAGTGTAGAAATAAAAGAAGTTTTTGAGGATTTGAGAAATTATATTAAAGAAAAAGACAAACAGATAAAAGATTTTATATACAAAGAATATTATAAACTAAAACAAGATTGAAAACTATAAAAATAAAATCAGAATATACATCAAGGACTAATAAAAAAATTGGTATCATATAGTAGAAATGGTTGCAAATCAAAATTGGTATCAGAGCCAAATTAACGATTAAGGGTAACACTTTCTCTTTAAGCAACACTTTTAGTGATACGCTTTTAAATCAATAACAACCACAAAATAAAAACGTCTTTACGTAAAGATGAAAATGGCATCTTTACCGTAGCATTCCCTTACTAAGAAAACAACTCATTTCACCTAACACCCACTTTCCTCTTTTCTTTTTTCACTTTTTTTTTTATTTTTTAAATAAAGTATTATTTTTATTCTTGATGTTTGCAAATAATTTAAAAAATGTCCCTAAATTTTAATCTGTGTCAATTTTATTTCTTAAGTTTTTGAATAGCACCAATTCTATCCTTAACTCCTATTAATATTAAAATTGGCCTGACAATCTGACTTTCTCTCGTGGTCTATAATGGTTGATTAGGATAAAAAATATTTTTATTTTATGTTTTTTTTTTGTTTTAAAAGATAGAGTATATACAGCAACAACAATAACAAAGTCTTATCCCATTAGGTGGGGTCGGCTACATGAATCAAACGACACCATTGAACTCTGTCATATATCATGTCTACAGAGAGATCGTTTACATGTAGATCTCATTTGACCACCTCATGGATGATCTTTTTAGGTCTTCCTCTACCTTTCACCCCTTGTTCATCTTCCATCTCATCCACCCTCCTGATTGGATGTTCTGTTGGTCTTCTTCTCACATGTCTAAACCACCTGAGACGCAATTCTACCATCTTTTCCACAATGGGTGCTACTCCAACTCTCTCCCTTATATCTTCGTTCCTTATTTTATCCAATCGCGTATGATCACTCATCCATCTTAATATTTTCATCTCTGCCACACTTAACTTATGTTCGTGCTCTCCTTTAGCCGCCCAAACACTCCGTACCATAAAGCATAGCCGATCTTATAGTAGTACGATAGAATTTACCTTTAAGTTTTAAAGGTATTTTTTGTCGCATATAAAACCAGATGCACTCTACCATTTTGACCAACCTGCTTGGATCCTATAATTTACATTCTGTTCAATCTTTCTATTATCCTGTATGATACACCCAAGATACTTAAAACTTTTAACTTTTTGTAAGATGTTTTCTCCAATCTTCACCTCTATATTAGGGTTTTTCCTTCTCAAACCGAACTTACATTCCATATATTCTGTCTTACTACGGCTTATGCGCAGACCATACACTTCTAGAGCTTCTCTCCATAAGTCCAACTTGTTATTTAGCTCTTTTCTTGACTCTCCTATAAGGACGATATCATCGGCAAAAAGCATGCACCATGGCACAGGCTCTTGGATGTGCTCTGTGAGTACTTCCAAGATTAATGTGAAAAGATATGGACTTAAGGATGATCCTTGGTGTAATCCTATACCAATAAAAAATTCATCTGTCACACTAGTAGCACTGTTAGATTATTAATTAATAAGTAAAGTATATATAAAGAAAAAGTATGAGGAGCCAATGAGATATTTATACAATATGTACAATGGAGGTTTAGGGAGTATTAGAGATATAACCATTAGTGTTACCTTTTCCCATCAGTTGAAGCTTTTGAGATGAGTGGTATCATGTCATGGTATTAGAGCTCTAGATCCGAAAAGTCAAGAGTTCGGTTCTTGGTGAACTCAAAAATCAGTTTAAACTTTTGGGAAGATGTTTATTATCCTTATTACTCAGATGGTTATTCTAGATAGTATGGAGGATGTTCATTTTGTAACTCAATAGCCCATTGTACACATTATACAATTGATTTTGGGGTTCACCAAAGATCGAATTCTTGACCTTTCAGATCGAGAGCTCTAATACCATGTCATGATACCACTCATCCCAAAAATTTAGCTGATGGCAAAAAGTAACACTAATAGTTATATCTGTAATACTCCCTAATCCTCTATTGTACACATTATACAAATATTCTATTGGCTCCTCATACTTTCCCAATTTACAATAATACTTTTAAATGTTATTCAATGCTTGAGTAATAATATGGAACAATTTATAATGACATATTAAAATTAAATCTTTTAGATATATTAGAGCTAGAAACTATGATCTATTATATATTAGTTTCTTTCAGATATGCAATAAGAATATTCGTTAAGCTCGAATGGTATATATATATTTTTCTTTCAGATATGCAATAAGATATATGTTTTTGTAAATTGAAAACTTAAGTGTGTTTTTCTAACCGAGTTATATATATATAATCGATAGAATAATTGATGCCAAATTGTTAATTTTTTTTTTTTAGGGAAAAACAATGAAACTATGAAAGAGTGGCTAATTGGCTCACCGTAGTAGTAGTGGGACCGGTAGTGATAAAAGAATGGTTGAGTATTGGCCATTGAATAATGGGAGGGTGGGAATCCAGGTAATTATTAGTAGTTCGTCTTTTAATCTTTGGCTATTCTAATTCAATGCAATGCTATGCTGTCTCAAATTGACAGCTCCCTTCGGCATGCGTTTCATTGTATCTGGTCAATAATATTCATTCTCATCCAATCCTTAATGAACTTCCATTCGGTCATTTTCTTTTGATGTTTGATGCTACTCATCATATAATGTTGCATGCATGTGGGGGTAACCACATGCTTTTTCTCAGCTTCAACATGATTTTATGGTTTTTATAATTTTTTTCATTCTGTATTCTTTTGATACGAATTTATATCAAAAATAGAGAGAATTAAAAATAATAAAAAAAAATAAAAAATATCTAAAATTAGAGCTAAAAAAAAATTTAATTACATCATATATATTTTATATTATTATATCATACTCTTATTTATACTATAATTTTTTAATTAGGCTAGTCCAATATTAATCCTATTATTAGCTTATTTTTCAAAATTACCTTATTTTCAAGGTTGCGAAAAAAAAAATCCTAATAAAAATTGTAAAAACTAATTACAAGTAATAATAAAAAATATATCAACAATTTTAAAATAATATTTTTTATGTTACTGCTAAAAACAATTTTAACCATCAGGATCCCATTGTTTAAAAAATAAATCTAATAATTGATTAAAATAATATTTTTTAAAAATTAACACAATAATGAGCAAAATGTGAATTTGGGCTGAAAGGCCCAACCAAAAAAAGGCCACTTTAAAATTAGGGTCCTCTTCTTCTGTCCACCACTCTTCAGAATTGCAATGCTTTTCCTCTTCTCTGCAGCATCCCCAGTGTTATTGCTAAAAACAATTTTAACCACCAGGATCCCATTGTTTAAAAAATAAACCTAATAATTGATTAAAATAATATTTTTTAAAAATTAACACAATAATGAGCAAAATGTGAATTTGGGCTGAAAGGCCCAACCAAAAAAGGCCACTTTAAAATTAGGGTCCTCTTCTTCTGTCCACCACTCTTCAGAATTGCAACGCTTTTCCTCTTCTCTGCAGCATCCCCAGTGGCTCATCCCTTCCCTGCCCTGGGTTTCACTGTTGTCAGGAGAACCACCGGGGCCGCCCGTGCCTCTTCCCCTTCCATCACCGCCTCGCGCTTTGTTCTTTCTCCTTCCTTGCGCGCCACCCACCGCGGAATGAGCCAACAATCGCGTGTGCCGTCATTGCTGGGGAACTCGAGGCTTGGCACCTCTGCATCACGATCCTAGGAAAATGATGCCGCCCTGAGCGGTGGTGGCCTAGCCACTATTGGCAAAGAACGGTGGAGCCAACATCTGCGAAGAGCTCGTGGTTCTCCTTCGCGTGGCACAACAACGCCGTTGCGAAGCACCCCCTCCTCCTCTGCCGTGCCAACGTCGCATAATCGCCTCCGAGATCGGACGCCCTCATCCCTCTCTGTTGCTGCCGAGTCGCCTTCGACGCAGCTGGGAACTCCGCCATGCTGCCTCTCCTCGTCATTCGTGACTATCGTCCATTGGTCTGGCGGCTTCGGTGGTGTAACTCGCCGCCATTCCTCCCCTCCTTCATTGCGACCTGTCTCAAATCTTCGCTGTGTGCCAACACAGATTCGAACCACCGTCGATTATTTCCGGTCCACACAATATTGCTACCACCAGGTTTGTGTTTAAGTTCTTCACCGTTCTTGTTCGTAAGTTTTGGAACTGCACGATAATCATTTGCCACTGAAATTGTCGGATCTGCTGTGGTTGGAATACCTGGAATTGAGTTTTCAAATGTGTGTTCTGCTGGTTGACATTCTACTTGAATTGCAAGTTCTGTTGATACTTCAGGTAGAAATTCAAAATTGAAATCGAATTCTTCTTTTTCTGCATCTATCATATTTGAATTTTGGCATGAATTTTGTCGTTGTTGCTGAAATTGTGTTACTGCTTCTTTGTAATTACAAATTGACACTGATGAGTACTGAATTATTGCTTGATCTGGAGTTTCTGTTGACTTTGCTTGTTGTGGTTGAAACTCAAACTTGAAATCTGATGATGATTCTTCTGCTTCTGTGTGTTCTGCATTATTGTCGAACTCTGGAATATTTGTTTCTGCATTCTCGAATGCTTCATCTTCATATTCAGAATTCAAATTTTGTAATTGTAGATCTGTGATTAATAACTTTTCTTCTTCCAAATTTGCTGAATTGTTGCTGAATAATTAAAAACCTACCTCTGAAATAGCTTGAATGCTTAGATTTTGATTGTCTCTTGATGAATTTGGTCTTGATTTGGCTTGAATCTGGGAGAATAGTTGCTGTTGGATTTGTTGATTATCGTTTAAGGTTGTACAAATTTTGGCACAAGTTGCTTTAATTTCTTCATGTATTTTATTCCGTTTTTGATAATTTGAATTCAAGCATTGTAAATTAGTTTAAATCTGATTCCAAATCAAGTCCAGTGAATCTCCATGGAAATGTGGCATGCATGGTGTTCAATGAAAGCACTATTTGATACGAATTTATATCAAGAATAGAGAGAATTAGAGATAATCAGAGAGAATAGAAGAGAAATCCCTAGAATTAGGACCAGAAAGAGAAAGTAGAATTTTCAATTACATCATGCATATTCCACATTATTACATCATATTTCTATTTATAATATAATTCTCTAATTGGACTAACTCAATACTAATCCTATCATCTTTCTTCATGCACTGACTATATTCTTTTAAGTTGTATCATCAATATGTATGTTCTTGTGTTATATTCTTTAATTTCCCAGAAGCCTAATAAAATTTCTTCTTTTTTCATTCTTTTATGAAGCCTCGCAATAAAATTCTATTTCCACACATACAATTATTTGGGACTGCAAAAATAAAAGTAAAATATAATTTAATGTAATTTTGTCAAATGTATTGAAGTAATATTAGTAGAGTAGATCGGTTATATAATTTCTAAATTATGCACTAGATCTTGAATAAGCATTCATTTAAACCATTTATAGTTCTTTTTTTTAGTTAGTTACTGTTTCGAGGGTTACCTGAAACGGTGATTTGGGCATGAACGTGAGGTCCAGGTCCCCTAGTATGGTAGCACCCGACCTGATGTACCGAGATGCCGCCAGTCCAAATTCCTCGTGAGGAGGTGGGGGTGGTACTTGCAAGAGACTCCGATGCTTAAGTTAGCAAAGGCTTTGAGCAGGTTTTTGTAGAATAGAACGTGAGTTATACTTGGGGGTTCCAGTGTATTTATAGTAGAATAAATAACCACCTTTGATGGAGTAGTTCTATCTTCTCTGATAGATAAGCATTCCCTTTATATTGGGAGTTTGTTGAGATCTACCTTCTAGATGAGGTAGAGATAATAGGAGAGATTCAAGGAGGCAGTTACCTGTTAGGTCGAGTATAGTTGACCTCTTGGTTGTTGTCCGACCTCTTTAAAGAGGTCGGACTTGTCATCAATTCCACCTTTATTGGTGGGCCTTTTTGCATTATTGGGCTTGTCTTTCATTCTGTTGGGTCAGGGTATGAATAGTGCCCCTGTTCGAGTCTCGTACCTTTTATAGGTCGGGCTCAAGCATTTTGTGGATCCTTTAGTGGATGTTGGGTTTTGACCTTGTCGGTATTACTCAACTTCTTTTGAATTTTTGAACGTTGGTGGAGCTTTAATGAC
Source organism: Arachis ipaensis (assembly GCF_059453495.1). Classification (NCBI taxonomy): domain Eukaryota; kingdom Viridiplantae; phylum Streptophyta; class Magnoliopsida; order Fabales; family Fabaceae; genus Arachis; species Arachis ipaensis. The sequence goes on along the minus strand of NC_142435.1, from coordinate 119,909,811 downwards.
TGTCAAACTCTGTGCAGCAGTTGCTCCTGGGGATTTGTGTATGCTTAAAGAGGAGTAGAAGAGCTGTTTGGCTTTATTGTTTCTTATAAAAAGAGCTTTTCGGCATCTTTTTCTTCTTTTCCCTATTTCTAAAGAGCTGTTTCATTTATTCCTTTCATAAAGAATTTCTTTGTGCTTTTTGATCTTTTCTGCCGCTTCCAAGACTTTTTCATCTTGGTTTCTAACGAGTTTCGCTTTTGGCGCGAGGATTGTTTGGCTTTGTGCTGCTCACAAGCGTGTTCCTCTTTTTCTTAGTCTTCTTTGAGGTTGGTTCTCGTTTTCTCTTTCCCTCCAACTTTTCTTTCTGGTTTGTATGAGACTTGCTTGCTATTGGGTTTACTTTTGCTGTCGTTGTGTTTTTCTTTTTGCTATTTTGGAGGAAATTTTGTGGAGCATTTTCAGAAGAGAAAACGTTTGTTGTCAAAAAATTTGAAAGAGTTTCTTCTTTTCTTGAAAGAAAGAGTTTCTTATTTTCTTGAAAGAATCTTTCTTGGCACTAGCATAACTGTTATCTTTTATGTGTTGTACTGCCCCTAATGATGCCTTTTTGATGTAATGTTGTGTCGAAGAGGCGCCATTTAGTTTGTTTGTGTAGACATATTTTGAATAGAATGGCCTTTTCTTCAATTTGGTTGTTTTACCCGACCTCTGTGGAATGATGTCTGATTTATTTGGTAACTGTCTTCTTTTATCTCTTGCATTTGTAGGTGTAGCCTTTATGTCTTGCCGTGTTATTAAAAATATGTCGACCAAAGTTTTTCCTAATCTTCATGCTTGGGTAGATACTTGATGTGAGAATTTTTGTTGGTCTAGAATTTCTCAATAGAAAAGAACTTCGTTGTAAGCATAGTCCCAAACCAACTAATAATTCTCAATCAAAGTTTAATTTTGTTGTCACAAGTACAAACCCCAATAAAAACCGAGAGTATTTAAACCTCGGGTCATCTCTCAAGGAATTGCAATGAAGTGCTCAATTATTGGCTATGAAGAAACAAAGGGGTTTTGATGGCAATTGACAAGAAAAGTAAATAACAAGAAAGTAAATGACAATTAACTAATAAAAAAAAGAAAAGAACTCTTGGTTAAGGCATAGAAATTGAGATCGACATCTTTGTCTACAAACCATATATTGACAATTATGAGGGACCAATCCCATCAAGTCTACTTCTATGATTGAAGTATGTCAAATAGGCTTGATCAATATCAACCCATAAGTCCCAACCTAGCTACTAATTAACTTAGTAGTGAGTTAGTGTTAATGGTTATCAAATTAACCAACAAGGGTTCCCAAATCACCAATTCAATTAGACCCAATGACTCAAGGTCATTCAATTTCCTTAGCCTAGGCCAAGAGTATAGAAAACCACTCCATAACTAGTGAAAACATTTTATCAAACACCTAGAGTGCAATAAAAGTAAACATCATAAAATGTAGAAATTAATGAAAACTATAACTAACACAGACAAGAAATCAACAATAGCAACTAAGATAAACACAAAAAGACATGGAAACATAAAATTGCATTAAAAGAGAATTGAAATTGACAAGAGAGTTCATAAACTAAATCGACAAAATAAGAAAATTAACAAGAAAAACTAAGAAGATTAAAACAATAGAACAAGGGAATGTAAAGGGAATTGAACTAAAACAAGAATTAAAATTTGGATCTAAGAAAGATTGACCTAAACTACCCTAAATTCTAGAGAGAAGAGAGAGATTCTCTCTCTAGAATTCTAACCTAAAACATGATAAAAACTAAAGTATGACTACTTGGTTCATTCTCCTTCAATCCTTGGGTTCAATAGCATCAGAATGGAGTTGGATTTTGGTCTCCTTTAGCTCAGAAATCGCCCCCAGCATATTGCCTTTAATGAGGTCACGTGACCAGTGTCTCACGTACACGTGGGTGACGCGTGCGCGTCGCTTGGCAAAATTCCTTCTCACGTGTACGTGTGGATGATGCGTGCGCGTGGCCTTGTGTAACACCCTAACTACCAAAGCTCACACTTCCGGCTGCGCGACTCTGATAGCTCGGACATTACGACGACACTTATACTATTTAATACTAAAATATGAGCCTGTTTAAAACTTTAAACTGCAATACCGCTCCCAAAGATACTTACGTTCGATAACGTACATCCATAAATACCATACAACTTACAACAACTCATAAAGAGTACATCCATATATATACACATATATATATAAATAATATTACAAGCATTAGACAATACAATTCCTATCCCTCTTACAAAATATCTCAAGATAAAGGCGAGGGTACAATAAACCATAATCTAAAGCAATACAGAGCATTTCAACAACTAAATAAACTCTTCGTGACTTCTGCGCCATATCCTGAAAGGGAAAAAATGTAGGGGGGGTGAGAACATCATCCTTGAAAGGGTTCTCAGTAGAGGGTTTTTGGGAATTACTGTAATAGGATACGTGAAGATAAACCGTACTAGTGATTAATAACCGTCTTATGCCTCTTTTCAAAAACAACGGTTTACAATAAAAGTAAAGTCGGAAATCTTTTCTGAAAGAGGAACCATTCAATTCTCAAAAACTCAAAAGCCTTTCAAAACGGTTTACCTATGAGGAACCAAAATAGCCTTTCATATTTTATTCCAAACCAGAAACACAAAACTGAAATGAACCATCAGTTATCTCATTCCAACCACGGCCCTAAGCCCAAACAATCCAACAACAACCAATCACCACAGTCCAACAGAATCCCAGTAGCAAACACAAATAGGGAGATGCAAGCACAAATAAGCAGTTATTGCAAGTAGAACAGTTAGCAATTAATCACATAGGCAAACCAAGTATAATATGCACACCCAAACAATGTCACATAAATGCATATGATGCATGCCTATCCCTAGTGGCTGATGATATCATCTGTCGGTTATCAAGCCAACCCGACGTGTCCGGTAGCTAACCCGGGCACAGTCTCTCTGTTGCGCATTAATATCATTAGAGGGAATATGTGCCCTGTCACCATTAGAGGGTATCTACGCCCTGTCGCCATTAGAGGGTATCTGCGCCCTGTCGCCATTAGAGGGTATCGGTGCCCTGTCACCCTTACAACCAGAGAGAAAACACAAGCATACTTACATTCAACATTTTCCATCATTATTCATTTATCATATTTGTTCATTTATCATATATGCATTTATACTCAGCCATAATCCATAATGGCCTTGCCGTAACCCGGCAATAACTCAGCCATCCGGCTCACAGTTCAAGCCAGAACTAGCCATTATTCATAATCATACACAGCCATCCCGGCTCTCAACAAAACAGCACTTCCACATTCAAAATCATCAAATTCATGAAATCGGCATTTAAGCCATAAATCATTTCCTCAATTCATTTCACTTTGAAATCAAATTTCAACTCTTTTCAGCCTTGGCTTTAAAGGTCTCATTTCTCAAATCATCTCAGGCTTATAAGCCAAATTTACTCAAAGTGAGTTCCCTTTTTAAAACAAAGCCACTCTCGGCATTCTCTTTCCAAAACTTCCAAAACCATGGCAAGTTAAGAATTTATTTCAAAGTATTCAAAATCACCCATACAACAATGGGATTTTATAACAAAAGTTTCTCGGCAGAGTCCCAAGTCTATAGGGAAGGTCAACCTATATCAATTCCTTAAAATTCATTGAAACTCTTATAATCATGGATTCTCGGTTCAAGTAAATAAAACTGAATTTATTATGAAACCGACCATACAAAATCACAAGTTCCAACCCGGTCCAAAAATCAACTCATTTGAAAAGGAACCGATTCATTTGAATCAAACCACTTTCAGGTTTCTTTTTGGAACCCATTTTTCTAACTCTTCCAAAATGCCTCAAACTTAATTACTCAATCAAAAGTCTAGATTCTTTTGAAATCACTAAAAGCTCCTTTTTATATTGAAATCAATATTAGAGCATCATTCTTTCTTTCAGTGATTCAAACGGTAAAAATAGTTCATTTCTAAATAAGTCAAACTCAAGGCATAAAGTTCACTAAATAAATTAAGCTTGAAAATATAAATATTCTCTTAATAAATCAAATAATACAACTTCTCAAATCCAATCCTTTTTAAATAACTTTTTAAACAAGACTAGGATTTTGTAGAAATTTCGGCAGCACCTCCCCTAAAACTTGGACTTTTGCCACCCGGTTCGGGTCCCAACTAAACCGTTTCCCATTCTTTTTCAACAGCTCAAAACCAGAAATAAATTCAAAGCAAGTTAAATCCAACAGTCGCCTCAGTGGGATATCTCAAGAAAACCATTTCAAAGTCAACTCAATATCAACTGATTTAACTCGTTTCCAAAGCTTTAAAGAAACGGTTCAGTAACAAATCATTTGTCCAAGATCAAGTCAATTAAAGTAAACCAGGCTGAATTCAAAAGTGCATTCGACTTTTCACATCATCAAATAATTGACTCAAATCAAATCAATCCTCAACGGATTAAACTCAGATTTCAAATCTTTAAAGAATCACTTCAAAACATTATATTTCACAAAGCTGCACAACAATTCAGCCAAACAAACATCCATAATCATTCGACTCAATCAAATAATACATAAGGCAGATACAATCACTAAATACACCATATCTCACATCAGTATCCATATGTAATAATTTCAATAATAAACTATAGTTTTCGGAAAGCGCCCCTACCTCAAAACACAATTCCATAACCCAAACACCTCACAGAGTCCTTTCCGCCTCAACCCGAATTGACGGCAACCAAAACCTCAGCTCCAAGCCACTTTCGCAACAGTCTCAACAACTCTAATCGCAACATACAACAACCGAAACTCAATCTTATAGCAATTAACGCCATAAACCTCAGTGTGAGATTACAGAACAGTAACGAAAGGGCTTTCAAATCAAAACGCTTACCGAACCGAAGAAGGAACGGCTGAACCGAAACAGCGGCAGTCTCCGAGCCGGTTCAGCGGCAACTCAGCAGCCACCTCAAGCGGCAGTGGTGACAAATTCCGATAACGACAACTAGAACCAACACGCAGTGACTATAATATCCTCGGAATTCAAAAAGGACAAAAACCACAATTAAAACCCTTACCGGCAAACTTTTCCGGTGACGGCAGCAGGATCTCAAGTGGCAGAAACTCAGCCTGGAGCTCCGACGGTGATCCCGGAAACCACATAACCACCCCCGGTGGTCAGAAACACAGAGGCGCAGCTTACCCCTCCGACAGCGACACCTACGGCGGCCTGAACCCTTTTCCGGCGGCGGTGAGACCTCTAACAGCGCCGACGCGGCTCACTCTGCTCCATAGCACAACGGCACCTGGCCCTTCCCCCACCACGAGCTCTCTGCCTCTCGCTATCCTTCGTGGCGGCTCTGGTGGCCGTTCCTGACGGCGATGGCAGTAGGGGTGGCAAAACAAACCACCATCGCGCCTCATCCTCCCTGCAACCTTCTTCTCTCTCCTCGAAGCTCGACGGCGGCATCAATCCGAGGCGACGGCGATAGCACACGGCGGCGCAGCTCTGTGCGGTGGGTCGCGCTCCTCCTCGCGTGACAGAGGCGCAACTGCTGGCTCCAGGAACGGGACGAAGATGCGGTGACCCCGACGGCGACTGGGCGCAGCCCGCGGCTCCATGGGTGGCGGCGATGCCGTGAGCTCCCCTTCTTCTCTCCTCTGCCGCGTGGCTTCTTCCCCGTTGCTCGGTTCTGGTCCTCGTGATGGCGGTGAGCGGCGAGCAGCTCGGCGGTGACGGTGAGGCCCGCCGGCGCCAGCCCACGCCTCTCTTCCTCCCCTGCTTCCCTCTGCGTTCCCTGTTTCCTCCTGGCCCTTTTCTCTCTTTTGTTTCTTCTGGTAGCAGCTGTTGCTGTTGTAGTGTTAGGTGCGTGTGTGTGTTGGGTTCAGGGGAACCAGGTAACCGGGTAGGGTTTTTCAGGGTTAGGGTTCATTTTCAAAAATTAGGGTTAAGGGCATTTTAGTAATTTTACTTAAAAATAAGGATAATATAATAATTAGAAATAAATTCTAATCCAACAATAATAATGTATAAAAATACTATTTACTCATCAATCTCACACTTTATTTTCAATGAAATGTCCAAATCAAAATAATTAGAAATAATATAATTAAACCCTTTATTTTCCAAAGTAACAGTATTAATATTTAAAATATTAATTATTTAATCCGAATCATATAAAAATCCTTATTATTTCACAACTACCAACTATATGATTTAAATATAGAAAATAATCTAATAATTATAAAATTGGATAATAACCATAACTTATCTCAAATTCAATAAATCAAAACTTGCCTTAATCATCTTTAATAAAATGATTTCCAAAATTAAGGCTATAAATAACTATATGATTTGAGACTTGATCATAATAAGACTTTTCAAAAGTTCTGGGTCTTACACCTTGAATCCACCAAATCCTCATTTCTTCATGAATTCTCCACTTTGCATGCTTTTTCTTCACTTCTTTGATCCAATCCTTGCATTATGACCCTGAAATCACTCAAAAAACATATCAAGGCATCGAATGGAATTAAAGTGAATTAAAATTAGAAATTTAAAGGCCTAAAAAGCATATTTTTAACTCTTAAGCACAAATTACAGAGAATTACAAAACCATGCTATTTTATTAAATAAATGCGAGATAAGTTGATAAAATTCCCTAAATTCAACACAAGATAAACCACAAAATTGGGGTTTATCAAACCTCCCCACACTTAAACTAAGCATGTCCTCATGCTAAACCAAGAAAGACAAGAAATGGGGTATGAACATTTATTCGATGCAAATAAACTATATGCACCTATCTACATGCATGCAACTAAATGCAAAATGCTTCTACCTACTTGGTTAAAAGTAAATCAAATTCCAAGAACACATATGAACATATAGGGCTAACATAGATGATGATTCATGAATTTCACTAATTCAAATATCAAAATGAAGCATAAATAAACTTGCAAGAAGAAAGCTCGTGAAAGCAGGGAACAAGGAATTGAACATCGAACCCTCACCGGAAGTGTATCCGCTCTAGTCGCTCAAGTGTATAGGGTTGATTCACTCAATTCTCCTCTAATCATTCTTTCCAAGATTTGTTTTTCATCTAACAATCAACAATTATTCAATACATGCATACATTTATCATGAGGACTTATCCATAGGTTGTAATGGAGCAAGGGTCAAGGTAAGGATATATATGGCCAAGTGAGTTTGAAATTTGAATCCTTGATTAACCTAAGCTCTCACCTAACACATATAACAACCTATACAATTCTAATACAATACTTAGCTACTCATTCTTCACTTTTTTATACACTCATGCATTCTCTTCAATTCACATTCCATATGCATTGTTATTATTAAACTTTACCTTGGGGCATTTTGTCCCCTTTTTATTGCTTTTCTTTTTTTTTCTTTTTCTATTATTTTTTTCTTTTATTTATTTATTTATTTATTTATTTATTTATTTATTTATTTATTTATTTTTATTTTATTTTTCTCATCATTTTTTTTCTTTTCAAACTAAAATATATACAAGAGCATCAATGCATATGGTTTAAACATTCAACGCATGAGTGTGTATCCGATTCCCAAGATCTTCAACAAAAATACAAAAACACACTTTTATCCCGACCAATAATTTCCCAAATTTTACACACTTGAATGTTAGACACTCTCACTAGCCTAAGCTAATCAAAGATCTAAATAAGGGACATTTATTGTTTTTCACTTAGGGGTAACGATGTGCTACATTAAAGAACAAAAGGGAATTTAACATAGGCTCAAAATTTGCTAACAATGGTAAATAAAAGTTAAGGCTATTTGGTAAGTGAGCTATTGAAATGATGGCCTCAATCATATAAATGCATTCATACACAAAATAATGGACACAAAGAATCAAACAAATCAAAGATTACAATCATAGAAGGAGAATAATATACACAAGAATGAAAATAGTAGTTATATGATGTAACCACACAATTAGGCTCAAAACTCACATGCTTATATGTTCTCAGCTCAAAAAACATGTTCCATAATTAATTCCTTTAAGCAAGTTCAACAATTTTTTTTAATTCAAATTGGTAGGGTGCCCTAAAAAAGTTTTTTTGGAAAAGAAATCATCACTTCAACCAAGTAGTCCTAATAAGAAAGAAGTGGTAAAATATGTGCAAACTCTAACTATCATGCAATGCAACGACTAGCTAACAAAAAGATTAAGAATTGGTGTTGGAAAAGGAAGTGGATACCCACGGAAGTCGGTCCTCGACCTCCCCACACTTAAAGATTGCACTGTCCTCGGTGCATGAAAAGAAGAGCAAGGTGGATGGGTTGCTACAACTGATGAGCTCCTTCAAAAGGTTGTGCGGAAGGACTTGCTTGTTGTCCCATTTCGAAGCTTTCCCTTTCCCCTCTTGGTGGCAAGCCTGAAAGGAGAGAAAAAGAAAGACGATTAAGCCCACAAACGAAGACATCAAAACAAATAGAATATAGGTAGGGGCTAATGCCAAATAAGAGTGGGATTCTCGACTACATAGTAGCTACAACATGTAAGTGAGAAAACAATATGAGCTAAGGCATATCAACTAATACTTGATGCAAGAGTAAAGTCAAAGCATAAGTAAATGACATGAAGAGAACTTGGAGAATAAAGTTCAAACAAGAATTGACACAAACAAGATTAATGATAAGCATTGGAGATTTTGGTCCCAAACTAACTCAATGATAATTAGGCACAAAAACAGACAATAATGAGTTAGAAGGGACTAAAGCACTAATCTTGCTTGTGGGGCAAAATTTGCAAATAATAAGTAAGAAAAAGTGGGTTATAAAAGACAATGCGAGTTTATATCAATGCACAAAGAATTTAAGAGTCATAAAAGATTAAGCATTGACCTAAAAATTTCATCACCCAACATTACCAAACAAGTCAAGAAGCACCAAAATGATCCAGGAAATTCTCAACAGTTGAGTAGAAAAATTCAACACCAATGTTAAAATAACAAACTTACAAAAGAAAAGAAGAACAAGCTACAAAAACAAAATTAAAATGCAATGACTAAAAGTATGCAAATGTGATGAATCCATATTTGACGATAAATTTTGGATTGATTTGAGTGGATTTCATCATATAAACCCACATTTATTCATCCAAATAGCATACTTTTGTGTTTTCTCCCTAAATTGAGCTTAATTGTGAAAATATGCTATTTTGTGCTTAATTTAATCAATTTTATTCCACTTTCATTCCATTCGATGCCTTGATGTATTTGTTGAGTGATTTCAGATTCATAAGGCCAGTATTGGATGGAAGAAGTGAAGAGAAAAGCATGCAAAGTGGAGAATTCATGGAAAAACAAGGATTTGGAGTGCTTAGAGCGACGGGCACCCGTGAAGAGGTGCATCATCAAAGGCGACGTGTACGCGTGACATGACGTGTACGCGTGGAAAGAAAACGCCAGACAACGCGTACACATGACCCATGCGTACGCGTCACAGCCAGCACGTGACCTCATTAATGCAAATCACTGGGGGAGATTTCTGGGCCTCCAGAGCCCAGTTTTGGGACTCTCTGAAGCTGATTCTTGCTATATCAAAGGAGGTTTCATTCCATGTAAAATGGGGGGGGGGAATTAGGGTTAGTTTAGCATTATGTAGGTTGTTTTCTAGAGAGAGAAGCTCCCCTTTCTCTCTAGAATTAGGGTTTCTTAGTTTTATTTCTTTGTAATTTCTCTTTCTAATTCTTGTTTTCATCTATTTTCTTCTACCTTTCTTTGTTCTATTGTCTTAATTTCATTATTTTATCTTGTTAATTTCTCATTTTGGTTATTTTGTATGTTGATGAACACTCTTGTTATTTTGATTTCCATTTAATGCAATTCATGTTTTATGTTCTTTTATTGCTTAATCAAGTTGTTATTCTTACTTTCCTTGCTTAATAGTTGTAGATTTTATTATTTCTTGTTATTTTATCATGCTTTCTTTTCATGCCCACCAAGTGTTTGATAAAATGTTTGGTTAGATTTTTGCCTAGTTTTTCACACTCTTGGTTGGGAAATTAGGTCATTGGGTGAACTTGAGTGGTGGACGTCCATTCTACATTGTGTGAGGATTGTTAATTGATTTGGTTTCCACTAACACTAAGCCTTCCATTAATAGAGTTGGTAAGGAGTTGTGGATTGAGATCAATTATGCCCTTTTGACTAATTCTCGATGTTAGAATTGACTAATTGGGATTAATTCTACACAATTACCATGTTTGTGGTCCATAACTAGGATAGGAATCCCTAATTTCCCAATTCTCGCCAAGAGTCCTTTTTAGTATTTAATTCCCTTTTTATTACTTTAATTGCTTTTCATTTATTTTCTTGCATGTTCATTTAATTACTTACAATTTACATTTCTTGCCTCTTATTATCAAAACCCCAAAATTCCCCATAGCTAACGATAGAACATTTCATTGCAACTCCTAGGGAAGACAACCCGGGAGTTAAATACTCTCGGTTTATATATTTATTTTGAATTGTGACAATTTCTAGAATTAAAATTTGATTAGGGTCAATTGTTGGTTCGGAGCTATACTTGCAACGAAAATCTATTTTGTGAAACTCCTAACCTACAATTCTCTCTACATCAAATTTTTGGCGCCATTGCCGGGGAGTTGCAATGGTGTTGTTATTGGCTATTGTTCATATTGTGAATAGTGTGAATAGCTTATTTTTGGTTGATTATGCATATGTTGCTTGCTTACGTTTGGTTATTGTGAATATGTTAATATGTGAATATGTGAATAGTTTATTTTGATTGATTGCTTGTTTTTGCTAGTTTTATGAGTTCATTTTATTTGTTCTCATTACTTTTGATTTTTATTTTCTTTTTATCTTATGAATTCTCACCCATTGCATTGTGAGTTTTGTTGCTATTGTGTATAGGAATTGGGAATTTCAATTGCTTGTTGCCTAGATGGAATGAAAGGAAATCCCAAGAAGATTTGGGTGTACAAGCTTGGGAATCTCAATTGCCTTGGAGAATACAAGCTTGGGTGAGAGCTTCTCAATAAAGTCCAACTTAAGGACTCTAAATAGAAGTGTTAGGTGGGAGACACTCCACCATGGTAACATTATTTCAACCCTTCTCTTTGTTTATAATTTGCCATAATTGCATTTTTTGTTTGATTGGTTAGCTTAGAATTAGTTTAATTTTGAGAATTATTAGGTTAATTTCTGTATGGATCATGAATTTATGGGTTTTTGAATGTTTTGGGGTTGAGCTTTTGTTGAGTTAAGGCTTGAAGCCTTAGATTTTAAAGAAAAATTTTTGGGAAAAAACAGGGCATGTGCGCGCGCACACCCTTGTGCGCACGCACACGACAACTAAATTTTCCGTCCTGTGCGTACACACACCAGTCTTTGCAGCCTTTGTTGGGAGCGCTGGCACGCCCTGTGCACATGAACCCCTGTCCAATTTTGTTCCTGTGTGAGCGCACGGACCTGTGTGCGCACGCACACATGATCCTTCACAAAAAATTTTTTTTTGCCTTTCTGTGCGTGGGCACAGGCCCGTGCGTGGGTACACGTCCATTCAAGGCCTCTGCCCATGGCGTTCGCACACGTAGTGCGAACGCACAATCTTTGAAATTTTGCTTTCCACACGTACGCGTCACTCACGTGTACGCGTCACCCTGCATTTTCCCTATTTCACGCGCACGCGTCCTTCACGCATACGCGTTGATACCCATTTTTGCAAGCACCACGCGCACGTGTCACCCATGCGTACGCGTGGGTCCCTCCCCTGTTTCACACTATTCTCTTCTACCCTTCTCTCTATATCTTCCTTTCTTTTCTCTTCACCTCTCTTCTTCCCCTTTCACCCTATTTTCTACTTGTTCTTGTTCATTTTGTTTGCGTCTCACTTTTATTTTAGTAATTACATTAGTTTTTGTTTATTTATTTGTTAATTGAATAAGTTAAAAGTGTTTGATTGATGTTGATTAGGTTGCTTCTTGCTTTCTAAAATTTTGGTTTAATTTTTTGATGAATATGTGCACTGAGAATTAAGTCTTTGTTTAATTGCCTAGATGAATTGTGAGTTTGATTCATATGTGTCGCGACCATGTGCATTAAACTATATCCTTGTTTGGCAACTTAATTATGAATTGTGCACTTTTACTTTAGTGAATTGAGTTGAATTACTTATTCACCATGATTTTAAAATTAATACAAGCACATTACAAGGCACTTGTTTGTTTTTAATGCTTCGCATTTGTTTGAGTGACTTAACTTAATCCTTATCAAGCTTATCATTTTTTGCAACAAGTACCTTTACCATGTGAGTATTTCATTATGTTTAAGGATGAACAAGTGGTTTTCTTTTCATCATGGAATTGATTATTGTTGATTGTGCCATTTTACATTCATCTTGTGCTTTCACTTGCACAATTTCAATTTCAAATATCAAATACTCAATTCACTTCAGTTGTGGTTACCTAGGTTTGCTTGTGCTTTAATCTCTTGCTTATTCTTTACTTGCAACCTAGACCACTTAATTGAGGAACACATGTTTTTCTTTTGCTTGGGTGTTTGCCGCTTTACCTGGCCAATGTGTATTTTCTAAATCGTGCACACTTAGAATACACACATTGTGTCTCATTATACCACACTCATATGACTTTTTTCTCAATTCTTGTTTTCTACAGTAACCTGAGCCCTGGTGCCCACCAGCTGAAGGTGGAGCCTCATAGTTCTTCACCCCCCGAATTGAGTGCATGCACGGTGGACCGTGCAACGTTTAAGTGTGGGAGAGGATCCGCAATTTTGGGGCGTATGATGAGCGGATAATTTATACGCTTTTTGGCATTGTTTTTAGTATGCTTTTAGTATATTTTAATTAGTTTGTATTATAATTAGACTTTACTATGAGTTTGTGTGTTTTTCTGTGATTTCAGGTATTTTCTGGCTGAAATTGAGGGACCTGAGCAAAAATCTGATTCAGAGGCTGAAAAAGGACTGCAGATGCTGTTGGATTCTGACCTCCCTGCACTCAAAGTGGATTTTCTGGAGCTACAGAAGCCCAATTGGCACGCTCTCAATTGCGTTGGAAAGTAGACATCCTAGGCTTTCCAGCAATATATAATAATCCATACTTTGCTCGAGATTTGATGGCCCAAACAGGCGTTCCAAGTCAGCTCAAGAATTCTGGCGTTTAACTCCAAAACTGGCACAAAAGCTGGAGTTAAACGCCTAAACTGGCACAAAAGCTGCCGTTTAACTCCAAGAAAAGTCTCTACACATGGAAGCTTCAATGCTCAGCCCAAGCACACACCAAGTGGGCCTGAAAGAAGATTTCTGCATTAATTACTGATTTCTGTAACCCTAGGCTACTAGTTCTCTATAAATAGGACCCTATACTATTGTATTTTCATCTTTGATAAGTCTTATGCTATCTTAGACACGTTTGGGGCTGGCCTCACGGCCATGCCTGGACCTTGTTCTTATGTATTCTCAACGGTGGAGTTTCTACACACCATAGATTAAGGTGTGGAGCTCTGCTGTTCTTCAGAAATTAATACAAAGTACTATTGTTTCTCTATTCAACTCAAGTCTATTTCTTCTCCAAGATATTCATTCGTTCTTCAACTTGATGAATGTGATGATCCGTGACACTTATCATCATTCTCACCTATGAACATGTGCCTGACAACCACCTCTGTTCTACTAGCAATGGCTTGAATGCATATCTCTTGGGTTTCTAATCTAAGATTGGAACCTTCGTGGTATAGGCTAGAATTATTGAAGGCCATTCCTAAGATCCGGAAAGTATAAACCTTGTCTGTGGTATTCCGAGTAGGATCTGGGAAGAGATGACTGTGACGAGCTTCAAACTCGCGAGTGTGGGGCGTGTGACAGACGCAAAAGGATCAATGGATCCTATTCCAACATGATCGAGAACCGACAGCTGATTAGCCGATGTTGTGACAGAGCATCAGGACCATTTTCACTGAGAGGACAGGATGTAGCCATTGACAACGGTGATGCCCAACATAAAGCTTGCCATGGAAAGGAGTATGAATGATTGGAAGAAGGCAATAGGAAAGCAGAGGTTCAAGGGGAACAAAGCATCTTCATACGCTTATCTGAAATCCACCAATGAATTACATAAGTATCTCTATATTTATTTTATGTTTATTTTCATCACCTTAAACTCCATAACCATTTGAATCTGCCTGATTGAGATTTACAAGATGACCATAGCTTGCTTCAAGCCGACAATCTCCGTGGGATCGACCCTTACTCACGTAAGGTTTATTACTTGGACGACCCAGTGCACTTGCTGGTTAGTTGTGCGGAATTGTGACAAAGTGTGATTCACGTTTGAGAGCACCAAGTCATTTGGCGCCATTGTTGATGATCACAATTTCGCGCACCAGCGTACATTTTCTTTTCTCAACACTTTGCACTATTTCCTAGTTTTTAGTAGTTTTGTCTTTTGTGAATATTTGTTGGTATTTCATTGCATTTTGCTTAGTTTGCTTATATGTATATATCTTAGCTTGTTATAGTTTTATAGCAATAAATATTTGTATTTGTATTTGCATGGTAGAGTAAATAAGTTTGGTAAAACAACAAAGAATTTTCAAGAAATCTCTTTTAGGGCGTTCCATTGATTAGATTTCAAAACTTATTTTGAACTTTCTTGAAGTATGCTTTTTATGGAACATAGAAAATAGCTTGAACAAAACACTTAGTGAGATTTGAGCCTTAATTGTGTGGTTGCACATCTTCAACCACAAATTTTGTTGTGTGTTATACTCTTTTATAATTGTGATCTTAGATTTGCTTGAATCTTTATGTCCTATATTTGGTGTTTTGAATGCATTTAGTATGATTGAGGCCGTTTTTGAATTGAACTCACTTAACCCATATGGTCAACCCTTACATCTACCTTTGTAACCAATTTTGAGCCTTTTAATTCCTCTTTTGTTCTAATATTAAGCACATCTTTTGCCCTAAGTGAAAAATCATTAATGTCCATGTATTGTATCTTTGATTAGCTTGGGTTGAGGAGTATGTGTTATTCAAATGTGGAGAAATTTGTGGGAAACATTGGAGAAAGTTAGTTTGGGTTTTTATTGTGAAATTTTGGAAAATGGATAAACACTCATGCATCCACTACTTAAAACATATGCATCTCTTTTTGATAATAAAAGAAAAAAATTCTTGTGTACATACTTTGTTTAAAAAAAAAAAGAAAGAAGAAAAAGAAAAGAAAAGAAAAGAAATGACAATAAGAATGTAAATAAAGGATGCATATATGTTTGAATTTGAAAGAAAAAAATGCATGAGTGAATGAGAAAAAGGGAAATGAATGGGAAGTTAGGTTGTTTTTCTTTGGTGTAAATAGGTTAGTATAGGATTAGGTGGGATACTTGAGCTAATCAAAGATCCAATCTACTAGCCCACTTAACCATATTAATCCTACCCTTACCCTATCCCCATTACAATCCTCCAAAGACCTCATGATATTTGCATTCATTCATCAAGTATTTGTTGATTGTTAGATGACTTGCAAATTTTTTAGAAACATGATTAAAGGAGAATTGAGTGATTAAGCCCTAAACACTGAGCGACTAGAGTGTATACACATCCGGTGAGGGGTTCGATCACTCAATTCTATGATTCCATCTCTCATATTGTGTCTTCTTGCAAGTTTCTTGTTAGTTTTTGAAAATTTCAAATCAAATCTTTAGACATTGATCATATTGCTACATTTTCTTGCCTTGGCCCTAAGTGCCTACTTTGGATTGATTGAGATTCTCTTGTTTGTTTTTCCCAAACTCAATAGGAACCATAGTATGGATATAGATAGTATTTAGTATAGTTGCATGCATGTAGGTAGTTGCATTAAATATATTGCTTGCCCTTTTATCCTTCTCCTTTGATTGTGATTAGCATGAGGACATGCTATTATTTAAGTGTGGGGGAATTAATGAATCCATATTTGACGATAAAATTTGGATTGATTTGAGTGGATTTCATCATATAAACCTACATTTATTCATCCAAATAGCATACTTTTGTGTTTTCTCCCTAAATTGACCTTAATTGTGAAAACATGCTATTTTGTACTTAATTTAATCAATTTTATTCCAGTTTCATTCTATTCGATGCCTTGATGTATTTGTTGAGTGATTTCAGATTCATAAGGCAAGTATTGGATGGAAGAAGTGAAGAGAAAAGCATGCAAAGTGGAGAATTCAAAGAAAAACAAGGATTTAGAGTGCTTAGAGCGACGCGCACGCGTGACAGATGCGCACGCGTGAAGAGGTGCATCGTCGAAGGTGACGCATACGCGTGACATTACGCGTACGCGTGGAAAGAAAACGCCAGACGATGCGTACGCGTGACCCATGCATACGCGTCATAGCCAGCACGTGACCTTATTAATGCAAATCGTTGGGGGCGATTTCTAGGCCTCCAGAGCCCTATTTTGGGACTCTCTGAAGCTGATTCTTGCTATATCAAATGAGGCCTCATTCCATGTAAAGGGGGTGGGGATTAGAGTTAGTTTAGCATTATGTAGGTTGTTTTCTAGAGAGAGAAGCTCCCCCTTCTCTCTAGAATTAGGGTTTCTTAGTTTTATTTCTTTGTAATTTCTCTTTTTAATTCTTGTTTTCATCTATTTTCTTCTACCTTTCTTTGTTCTATTGTCTTAATTTCCTTGGTTTATCTTGTTAATTTCTCATTTTGGTTATTTTGTATGTTGATGAACACTCTTGTTATTTTGATTTTCATTTAATGCAATTCATGTTTTATGTTCTTTTATTGCTTAATCAAGTTGTTATTCTTACTTTCCTTGCTTAATAGTTGTAGATTTTATTATTTCTTGTTATTTTATGATGCTTTCTTTTCATGCCCACCAAGTGTTTGATAAAATGCTTGGTTGGATTTTTGCCTAGTTTTTCACACTCTTGGTTGGGAAATTGGGTCATTGGGTGAACTTGAGTGGTTGATGTCCATTCTACATTGTGTGAGGATTGTTAATTGATTTGGTTTCCACTAACACTAAGCCTTCCATTAATAGAGTTGGTAAGGACTTGTGGATTGAGATTAATTATGCCCTTTTGACTAATTCTCGATGTTAGAATTGACTAATTGGGATTAATTCCACACAATTACCATGTTTGTGGTCCATAACTAGGATAGAAATCCCTAATTCCCCAATTCTCGTCAAGAGTCCTTTTTAGTATTTAATTCCCTTTTTATTGCTTTAATTGCTTTTCATTTATTTTCTTGCATGTTCATTTAATTACTTGCAATTTACATTTCTTGCCTCTTATTATCAAAACCCCAAAATTTCCCATAGCCAATGATAGAACATTTCATTGCAACTCCTAGGGAAGACGACCCGTGAGTTAAATACTCTCAGTTTATATATTTGTTTTGAATTGTTACATTCTTTAGAAATTTAAATTTGATTTGAGCATTACTTGTTGGCTTGGAACTATACTTACAACGGAATTTATTTTGTGAAAAATTTTAAGCCAACGTTTTTGCTCTTTCAAAATGCAAGAAACAAAAGAAAAGAAAGAGGAAGAAAATGAGACGTGAAATTTGAAAAGAGGGTGAAAGGGAAGTGGAAAACTGTGAGTGAGAAATGATGAGAAAAGTGAGATGGGAAGATAGAAAGGGAAGAAAAGAAATGAGGGAAGGGAAGAAAGAAGAAAGAAGTAAGAAAGTAGAAGAGGAGAGAGAATAAACAGGGCAGCACGCCCTTTATTTGAATACGGGATGGTACGCGTACGCGTCAGTCATGCATACATGTGAGAGGGAGAAAAAGCGGGTGACACGTACGCGTTAGGCACGCGTACGCGTGGGAGGTAGGGAGGAGAAGGTAACGCGTAAGCGTTGGTCACGCGTGCGCTTGCAGACTTTTCGTGCCCAACGCACGATACCTGCATGGTTCCATCACAACTCTCTGGATTTTGAACCATGCAGCTGCAGTAGCAATGCGACCCGTACGCGTCGCTCACACACGCGTGGGCTAGGAAAAACTCCAAGAATTTGGTATTATTGTGAAAAGTTAGGGAATGGAGGCTTATGTTTCTGGTGTACCGAGGATGGGTTTGGTGGAGTAAGAATGAAGAATGGTATATGAATTGATAAATTGACGAACTAATGAGTTCGGAATGGAAATGTTGAATTGACAGTGGTTGAGATGAGTCAAGGACTTGGAATAAAATGATGGATCCATGCTATACTGAAAAATGTTTTTCTGAAAACCACTGTATTACTGTTTTATATTGAGATTGTTGAGACGCTATGCTCCCGGCAGGGACGGCGGTTGGATCCCTCCTGTCGAGGTAGTGACGGCGGCGTAAGGGCGGTGGTTCGTCCCGCTTGCGTTGAGATGTGAGGTCTATGGCAAGAGTATCCCGCTCGCATCCCTTCGGATCAATAGAGTGTGCAGGCACAAAATCCTGGATGGTGTTCCGAGCACCATATCTCGGGGGTTCCCAATGATGATTCCGAAGGGCGACATCTCCATGGAGATGTGTCGGGTTGGCAGTTGAACCGACAATGTGATATCACAGCCAGTAGGACAGGCATTCATCATATGCATCTTCTATTTATTTGTATGCTTTGCCGACTTGTAATTGTTTGTCTATTTGTATAACATGTCTAATTGCCTACTTGAATTACTTGATATATATGCCTATACTTGTGTTTTACTTGTATTGAACTTAATTGTGCTTTCTACTGGGATTGAGGAGGCTTGGAAGGCAGTGGCGATGGGATCGCATGGAGGATATGTTGGTGAAGGCTGTGGGACAGCGGAGAGTTGTTAGTTAGAAAATCCTTTAAGTTAGATTACCCTTTTATATTGTTATGGATCAAGTTATGCTTTATTGTTTTAGAAATGATTTGAGTTGAATCTTGTGATGGGTATAAAGTTCTAGGATTGCCTCTGGCATCCCGGGGTCTTATATCTTACATCACTGGGCACTGTTACCATACTGAGAACCTCTGGTTCTCATACCATATTTCTGTTGTATTTTTTAGATGCAGGTCGCAACCCACCTCGGTGAGTTACTTCGATGGTGACTGAGCGGAGGATCTGGACATGTTTTGGAGTCTTTTTGCTTATTTTGTATTTATCTCTCATCTTTTGTATTTTACTTTTTGCCTAGAGGCTTATTTTGAGAGAAAAACTTGTATAAGCTGTTTTTAACTTCCAAACTTCTGTATGGTCTGTATATGACTAGCCGGTTTAAACTTCGCGAGCCGTGGCTAGATTTCTTATACTATTATACTCTTATCTTTTGTTATATTATATCTATATCTTGTCCTTTAAGTTAGTAGCATCGTGAGTATGTTTTGCGCTTTTCAAATCCTGTTTTTGAGCTATATCCTTCATCGGGCTTCTAGATTATATTATTTCTTCTATATATTATATGTATGAGCTTAGAACTGTCGTAACCTTTGATTAACCTTTGCTTTACGACGCGAGGTAAGGCTTAGGGTAATTAGGGTGTTACATTTAGTGGTATCAGAGCGGTTCATCCTCGTGAGCCTGAAGCATGGACCGATTGTGCTTCATTGCATACTCTGTCTGTCTTTTCTTTGATGCTATTAGGTTATCTATTTGATATATGCATAGCATGCTTGTTTGTGAGTGCCTTTTTGGAATAATTGAAGCACTAGGCTTTTGATATTGAGACTGATCACCCTGATATCGATTGTTTGATGTAGATAGGAACCCTAATGGCCAGTCGCGGATGAGGTCATACACGTTCACGAGCTGAGAGTAAAAATGCATAACCGGCCGATAACCATGCCGAATTCATGGCGGCAATGGCGAATCTTGCGAACACCATGGAAGCTAATGCTATTGTGACTCTGCAAGCTGTGCAGAGGTTAGGCCAACCGGCTGGGAGCAGAAATGGAAATGACGAAGGAAATGCGAATGATAATGTTGAAGGGAATGAAGATAACTTGGGAGGTGTTCCGATGACCTTGGTGACTTTTCTCAAGGTTCATCCACCAAGTTTTAGAGGATCAACCAACCCCACAGAGGCGGAAAATTGGTTTCAAGCCATGGAGCATGCTTTACAATCACAGCATGTTCCAAACAACCAATATGTAGAATTTTCTGCCTACCAGCTTCTAGGAGAGGCCCAACATTGGTGGCAAGGAGAATGCCGCTTGCTACAGCTTCAGAAAGTCGATGTTCCTTGGGATGTATTCCAGACGGCCTTCTACAAGAAGTACTTTCTTGAGTCTGCAAGGGAAGCGAATGAGATGGAACTTATGCAGCTGAAGTAAGGTTCTTTGTTAGTGGCTGATTATACTAGCCGATTCAAGGAGTTCTGTAGGTTCTCTAGGGTGTGTCAGGGTGCCCCAGAGACCTACGAAAGCTGGAAATGCATTAAGTACCAAAGGGATTTAAAGGACAAAATCATGACTGCTGTGGCTCCTATGGAGATTCATATTTTCTCCGATTTGGTGAACAAGGCTAGAGTTGTGGAAGAATATGCAAAGACAGTAGCTTCGTCCAAAGACACTCATGGAGGAAACACTAGTAAGGGACGTGGCAAGTACTTTCAGCCGAGGGGGAAGAATTTCAAGAGAGGAGGACATGCGCCTCAAGGACAAGGAGGCTTCAGAAAGAACACTCATGATCAGTTTCAGCGTGGCAAAGGGAGAGGAAATCAGAGTAAGACTTCTCTGGATTTAACTTGTGTGTGTTGTGGGCATTTTCATCCATATGACTCTTGTAAGATTGGTTTAGGTGGTTGCTTCAACTGTTGTTTGCCTGGTCACATTGCGAGGGATTGCACTCGAGGGAAGAACCCGAATGCAGGTCAGAGTCAGCACCAATGGCGAGTATTTTCTGTGAATGCCAAGGATGCTGCTAAGGCGGATCCGTTGATGAGAGGTTGATGAGCGAATAATTTATACGCTTTTTGGCACTGTTTTTAGTATATTTTAGTTAGTTTTTATTATATTTTTATTAGTTTTTATTTAAAATTTACTTTTCTAAAATTTACTATGAGTTTGTGTGTTTTTCTGTGATTTTAGGTATTTTCTGGCTGAAATTGAGGGACCTGAGCAAAAATCTGATTCAGAGGCTGAAAAAGGACTGCAGATGCTGTTGGATTCTGACCTCCCTGCACTCGAAGTGAATTTTCTGGAGCTACAGAAGACCAATTGGCGCGCTTTCAATTGTGTTGGAAAGTAGATATCCTGGGATTTCCAGAAATATATAATAGTCCATACTTTGCCCAAGATTTGATGGCCCAATCCGGCGTTCCAAGTCAGCTTAAGAATTCTGGCGTTTAACGCCAGAACTGGCATAAAAGCTGGAGTAAAACGCCCAAACTGGCACAAAAGCTGGCGTTTAACTCCAAGAAAAGTCTCTACACATGAAAGCTTCAATTCTCAGCCCAAGCACACACGAAGTCGGCCCCGGAAGTGGATTTTTACACTAAACACCCTAGCTTACTCATTTTCTGTAACCCTAGGTCACTAGTTTACTATAAAAACTACTTTTAGTGATTCATCCTATACCTCATGACATTCTACATGTTTCATATTGTATCTTCTACGGCATGAGTCTCTAAACCCCATTGTTGGGGGTGAGGAGCTCTGTTGTTCTTCATGAATTAATACAATTACTACTGTTTTCCATTCTATCACGCTTGCTTCTATTCTAAGATATTCATTCGCACTTCAACCAGATGAATGTGATGATCCGTGACACTCATCATCATTCTCACCTATGAACGCGTGCCTGACAACCACCTCCGTTCTACCTTAGATTGAATGCATATCTCTTAGCCTCATGATTCTGATCAGAGTCTTCGTGGTATAAGCTAGAATTATTGGCGGCCATTCTTGAGATCCAGAACGTCTAAACCTTGTCTGTGGTATTCTGAGTAGGATATGGGAAGGGATGACTATGACGAGCTTCAAACTCGCGAGTGTTGGGCGTAGTGACAGATGCAAAAGGATCAATGGATCCTATTCCGACATGATCGAGAACCGACAGATGATTAGCCGTGCGGTGACAGCGCATTTGGAACATTTTCACCGAGAGGACGGGAAGTAGCCATTGACAACGGTGATGCCCAACTTAAAGCTTGCTATGGAAGGAGCCTCGCGTGCATGAAGAAGAAGATAGTAGGAAAGTAGAGATTCAGAAGACAAAGCATCTCCAAAGCCTCAACCTGTTCTTCATTACTGCATAACAAGTATTTATTTCATGTTCTTTTACTTTTTACAATTAAATCTGAGAATTGTTAATATCCTAACTAAGAGTTACAAGATAACCATAGCTTGCTTCAAGCCGACAATCTCCGTGGGATCGACCCTTACTCACGTTAGGTATTACTTGGATGACCCAGTGCACTTGCTGGTTAGTTGTGCGGAGTTGCAAAAGTGTGATTGTAATTTTGTGCACCAAGTTTTTGGCGCCGTTGCCGGGAATTGTTCGAGTTTGGACAACTGACGGTTATTCTTGTTGCTTAGATTAGGAATATTTTATTTTTGTTAGTTTAGAGTCTTTTATTTGAGTTTAGTTTTATATTTTAAGTTTGGTGTCAATTGCATGATTTTATTTTCTTTTAACTTTTTGAAATTGCATGTCCTTAGTTCTTTCTTGATCTTTAAAAATTCTAAGTTTGGTGTCTTCTTTGTGTTTTCCTTTAAATTT
The DNA here is from genome assembly GCF_059453495.1 of Arachis ipaensis. Lineage (NCBI taxonomy): Eukaryota > Viridiplantae > Streptophyta > Magnoliopsida > Fabales > Fabaceae > Arachis > Arachis ipaensis. Next base: position 119,887,052 of record NC_142435.1, on the reverse strand, counting down.
TCGAAAAGTTATGTTTGATTTTCTAAAAATTTTAAGTTTAGTGTGTTTTATGCTTTTATTTACTAAAAAAAATTTTCAAAAATTTGTTCTTGGTGTTCATCTTGATCTTCAAAGTTTTCTTGGTGTTCATCTTGATATTCAAAGTTTTCTTGTTTGTTCCCTTTGTTTTGATCTAAAATTTCTAAGTTTAGTGTCATTTTGTTGTTTTTCTCTTTCCTCATTAAAATTCAAAAATAAAAAAATATCTTTTCCTTATTTTACTCATAATTTTTGAAATTTGGCATTAAAGTAGTCAAATATTTTCAAAATCATATCTTTTCTTTTTAGTTAAGTCAAAATTCCAATTTCAAAAATTGATCTTTTCAAATCTTTTCAAAAATCAAATCTTTTCAATTTCTTCAATCATATCTTTTCAATCACATCTTTATTTTTTTTAAATTGCAATCATATCTTCTCAATAATATCTTTTTCAACATAATTTTCAATCATATCTTTTTGATTGCTAATTTCAAAATCTTTTTAATTAAATTAATTAATTTAGTTTTCAATTTGCTTTTATTTTATTTTCTTTTTTTCGAAATTTTATTTTATTTTCCATTTATTTTATTTTATTTTAATTTCGGTCACTTTAATTAAATAAATAAAAATATAAATATAATTTATTTTCAATTCATATCAATTCCTTTTTCTCCCTCATGGACATAAGTGGAAATGAACAGTCCAAAAGGGGTCATATGCTAACCCCATTACAGCTACATATGGGAGTAGCATTTGTATACCTCCCATCAAAGCAAGCAGCTTTGAGCTAAATCCTCAGCTCATTATCATGGTGCAGCAAAATTGCCAGTATTTCGGTCTTCCACAGGAAGAACCTACTGAGTTTCTGGCACAATTCTTATAAATTGCTGACAAAGTTCGTGATAAAGAAGTGGATCAGGATGTCTACAGATTATTATTGTTTCCATTTGCTGTAAAAGATCAAGCTAAGAGGTGGTTAAATAACCAACCCACAGCAAGCATAAAAACATGGAGACAGTTGACAGACAAGTTCCTGAATCAATTTTACCCTCCAAAAAGGATGACAAAGCTAAGGCTGGACATCCAAGGCTTTAAACAAGAGGATCATGAATCTCTTTATAATGCCTGGGAGAGGTACAGAGGGATGCTAAGAAAATGCCCCTCTGAAATGTTTTCAGAGTGGGTACAATTAGACATCTTCTACTATGGGCTTACAAAAAGAGCTCAAATGTCCCTAGACCACTCTGCTGGTAGATCTATACACATGAGCCCTCCATAAAAGAAGAAGTTATGACAGCAACTACTGATCATAATCCTCAAGAACAGATTGTTGAACTTAATCAGCAATTACTCCTTATGACAAAACAATTAGCAGAATTTAAAGAGATACTCCAAGACACTAAAAATGCTAACAAAAATATAGAAGCACAATTGAATCAGACAAGACAACAGCTATCTAAACAGATAACAGAAGATTGCCAAGCTGTCCAACTAAGGAGTGGGAAGACATTGAATAATTCAGTTCAAGGTAGCAAAAAGTCAAGCAAGGAACAAATGACAGAGGATGATCAAACCACTGCCCAAAATCCCTCTGAGGACAGCAAGAGCCCAGAGAGGAATAATTCCGGCGTTCAAACGCCAGAAAAGGGAGAAAAGTTGGCGTTAAACGCCCATTCCTTGCCCAGTTCTGGCGTTCAAACCCCAATGAGGGATCAGACACCTGCAAGTGCTGATGGCAATCCCTCAAGGCTTCTCCAACCACCTCTGTAGGAAATAAACCTGCAGCAACCAAGGTTGAGGAATACAAAGCCAAGATGCCATATCCTCAGAAACTCCGCCAAGCGGAACAGGATAAACAATTTGCCGCTTTGCAGACTATCTCAGGACTCTTGAAATAAAGATCCCATTTGCAGAGGCACTTGAGCAAATACCCTCTTATGCTAAGTTCATGAAAGAGATCTTAAGTTATAAGAAGGATTGGAGAGAAACTGAAAAAGTGTTTCTCCTGAAGAATGCAGTGCAGTCATTCTGAAAAGCTTACCAGAAAAGCTTCAAGATCCAGGAAGCTTTATGATACCATGCACATTAGAGGGTGCTTGTACCAAGATAGCTCTATGTGACCTTGGAGCAAGTATCAACCTAATACCTGCATCCACTATCAGAAAGCTTGGGTTAACTGAAGAAGTCAAACCAACCCGGATATGTCTTCAACTTGCTGATGGCTCCATTAAATATCCATCAGGCATAATTGAGGATATGATTGTCAAGGTTGGGTCATTTGCCTTTTTCACTGACTTTGTAGTGCTGAAAATGGAGGAGCACAAGAGTGCATCTCTCATTCTAGGAAGACCTTTCCTAGCAACTGGACGAACTCTTATTGATGTACAAAAAGGGGAAGTGACCCTGAGAGTCAATGAGTATGAGTTCAAGTTAAATGCTGTCAAAGCTATGCAGCATCCAGACACATCAAATGACTGCATGAGCACTGATATTATTGACTCTTTGGTGGAAGAGATCAATATGACTGAGAGTCTTGAATCAGAGCTAGAGGACATCTTTAAAGATGTTCAGCCTGATCTGGAGGAACCAGAGGAAATAAAAGAACCTCTAAAAATCCCTCAGGAAGAGGAGAAACCTCCTAAACCCGAGCTCAAACCACTACCACCATCCCTGAAATATGCATTTCTGGGAGAGGGTGACACTTTTCCAGTGATCATAAGCTCTGCTTTAGATCCACAGGAAGAGAAAGCACTAATTCAAGTGCTAAGGACACATAAGACAGCTCTTGGGTAGTCCATAAGTGATCTTAAGGGCATTAGCCCAGCAAGATGCATGCACAAGATCCTATTGGAGGATGATGCTAAGCCAGTGGTTCAACCACAGAGGCGGCTAAATCCATCCATGAAGGAGGTGGTGCAGAAAGAGGTCACTAAGTTACTAGAGGTGGGAATTATTTATCCTATTTCTGATAGCCCCTGGGTGAGCCCTGTCCACGTTGTCCCCAAGAAGGGAGGCATGACAGTGGTTCATAATAAAAAATGAACTGGTTCCCACAAGGACAGTTACAGGGTGGCGCATGTGTATTGATTACAGAAGGCTCAATACAGCCACCGGAAAGGATCATTTTCCTTTACCATTCATAGACCAAATGCTAGAGAGACTAGCAGGTCATGACTATTACTACTTTTTGGATGGCTATTCAGGTTACAACCAAATTGCAGTAGATCCTCAGGACCAAGAGAAAACATCATTCACATGTCCATCTGGAGTATTTGCCTACAGAAGAATGCCTTTTGGTCTGTGCAATGCACCTGCAACCTTTCAGAGGTGCATACTCTCTATCTTCTCTGATATGGTAGAGAAGTTCCTGGAAGTCTTCATGGATGACTTCTCAGTATTTGGAGACTCATTCAGCTCCTGTCTTGATCATTTAGCACTTCTCCTGAAAAGGTGCTAAGAGACTAACCTGGTCTTAAACTGGGAAAAATGTCACTTTATGGTGACTGAAGGAATTGTCCTTGGGCACAAAATTTCAAGCAAGGGAATAGAGGTGGATCAAGCCAAGGTAGAAGTAATTGAAAAATTACCACCACCTGCCAATGTTAAGGCAATCAGAAGCTTTCTGGGGCATGCAGGATTCTATAGGAGGTTCATAAAGGATTTTTCAAAAATTGCAAAACCTTTGAGCAACCTGCTAGCTGCTGACACGCCATTTGTGTTTGACACAGAGTGTCTGCAGGCGTTTGAGACCCTGAAAGATAAGCTGGTCACAGCACCAGTCATCTCTGTACCAGACTGGACATTACCATTCGAACTAATGTGTGATGCCAGTGACCATGCCATTGGTGCAGTGTTGGAACAAAGGCATAACAAGCTTTTACACGTCATTTACTATGCCAGTCGTGTTCTAAATGACGCACAGAAGAATTACACAACCACAGAAAAAGAACTGCTTGTAGTGGTGTATGCCATTGACAAATTTAGATCCTATTTAGTAGGATCAAAAGTGATTGTGTACACTGACCATGCTACTCTTAAATATCTACTCACAAAGCAGGATTCAAAACCCAGGCTCATAAGATGGGTGTTGCTTCTGTAAGAGTTTGATATAGAAATAAGAGACAGAAAAGAGACAGAGAACCAGGTAGCTGATCACCTCTCCCGGATAGAACCAGTAGCTGGGGCGTGCCTCCCTTCTACTGAGATATCTGAAACCTTTTCGGATGAGTAACTTTTTGCCATTCAGGAAGCACCATGGTTTGCAGACATTGCAAATTATGAAGCTGTGAGGTTCATACCCCAGGAGTATAGTAGGGTGCAAAAGAAAAAACAAACCTCTGATGCAAAGTACTACTTATGGGATGAACCATATCTCTTTAAGAGATGTGCAGACGGGATGATCTGCAGATGCGTACCTAGAGAGGAGGCACAGAAGATCCTGTGGCATTGCCATGGATCATAGTATGGAGGACATTTCAGAAGTGAGCGCACAGCCACTAAAGTCCTCCAATGTGGCTTCTACTGGCCTACTCTCTATAGAGATGCCCGAAAGTTTGTGCATAACTGTGACAGTTGCCAAAGAGCTGGTAACTTGCCTCATGGTTACGCAATGCCTCAACAAGGGATCTTAGAGATTGAGTTGTTTGATGTATGGGGTATTGACTTCATGGGTCCTTTCCCACCATCATACTCAAACACTTACATTCTGGTGGCAGTAGACTACGTATCTAAATGGGTAGAAGCAATTGTCACACCCACTAATGATACTAAGACTGTGCTGAAGTTCCTCCAGAAACATATTTTTAGCAGATTCAGTGTTCCCAGAGTACTAATCAGTGATGGGGGCACTCATTTCTGCAATAAATAGCTTTACTCTGCTATGGTGAGATATGGAATTAGCCACAAAGTGGCAACTCCGTATCATCCACAGACAAATGGGCAGGCTGAAGTCTCTAATAGAGAGCTAAAAAGAATCCTGGAATGGACTGTAATTTCCTGTAGAAAGGATTGGGCAAAGAGCTTGGATGATGCTCTGTGGGTATACAAAACAGCATTCAAGACTCCTATAGGAACCTCTCCATACCAGCTTGTGTATGGCAAGGCCTGTCATCTGCCCGTGGAACTAGAACATAAAGCCTACTGGGTAACCAGATTCCTAAACATGGATGCTAAGTTAGCTGGTGAGAAAAGATTGCTCTAGCTAAATGAGCTAGAGGAGTTCAGACTCAATGCTTTTGAAAATGCAAAAATTTATAAGGAAAAAGCAAAAAAGTGGCATGACAAGAAATTGTCATCCAGAGTCTTTGAGCCAGGACAAAAAGTTCTGCTGTTCAAGATATTGATTCTGACAAAAAGTTCATTGTTAATGGACGGAGAATCAAACATTATCTTGAAAGCAATTTTGAGCAAGAATGCTCAAAACTGAGGCTTGAATGAAGCTCAGTAAAGGTCCAGCTAAAGACAATAAAGAAGCACTTGCTGGGAGGCAACCCAACCATTAGCAAGTTATTTGTTTTAATTAATACTTGTAGAAGTTTGATATACATTTTTTTTCAAAGGTTAATCACCAAAATTGAAGGAATTCACAGAGTTACAGAAGGATTCAGTGCAAAAAGCAGAAAAAAGGAGCTTGCTGGCAAGAAAACGCCAGTAAAGGGCATTTTGGGCGTTAAACGCCAGAATGGGTACCATTCTGGGCGTTTAACGCTAGAATTGCAGCATCCTGGGCGTTCAGAAAAACGCCCAGTGATAAAGGGGTTTCTGGTGATGCGCATAAACTTGTTATGCTACGATTTAGGAAATTGCACGATCGGCAAAATTCCTTCCGGCAAGTGCACCGGTTATCGTCGTCAAGTAAAAACTCACAATAGAGTGAGGTCGAATCCCACAAGGATTGGTTGAGTGAGCAATTCGGATTAGAAGTGTGTTCTAGTTGAGCGGAATCAAGATTTGAGATGAGAATTGCGGAATGTAAAATTGGCGGGAAAAGTAAATGACAAGAAAATTAAATGGCGGAATCTTAAATTGCATGAATTAAAGAGCAGAATGTAAATTGCTGAAATTAAAAGGGAATGGGGTGATTGCAAGAATTGAGTTGCAGAATGTAAAGAGAAAGTGGAAATCAGAAATGGGGAATTCATTGGGTTATAGGAGATATTGAGATCTCCGAATCAAAACATGTTTATCTCTTCCTCAACCAATGCGTTCATTGAATTTTGCTTGGCAATCTTATATGATTGGATCCCAATCCCTTGGCTCACCAATTCTCTCTAAAAACAAACAAATTCCCAATCCCTTGGTTTAAATGTTCATTAGAAGAGATGATGCTTGATCACTGATTATACCACACAATTTCATGAACCACAATTTGGTAGGATTACATGTCACAATATCCATCCAAACCCCAATCCAATTCACTGTGAGAAAGCTTCTCTAGCATGAATCCTCCATTCCTTTCCCAAGGCTCCGAAGGATTCCAAGTATGAGTAGTTTCTTTCCCAAGACAACTACTCAATGGAATTAGATCGAGAAGCTTTCTAACAAAATTCAAGAGAAAAGATTGAAGAAGAAGATAAACTATTATTGATTCATTGAATTACAATAGAGCTCCCTAACCCAATGAAGGGGGTTTAGTGAATCATAGCTCTGAATTCAATTACAAGAAAAGGAAAACTAGCTAAAAGTGAAAGTAAAAGTTCCAAGCGTCCTCTCTAACTTAAATTCTATCCTATTTATACACTTTCTATATTGAGCTTTAGTTGTGCTTCTTGGGCTTTGAGGCCTCTCCTTGCTTTCCTTTTGCCTTGGGTTTATGATCCATAATCTTGATGAGGTTGTTGATCCAAATTCTGTAACATTTCATTGAGCCAACTTAGTGATAATCAAATAATGACACATGACTCAATAAATTGAGATTTCAAACTCATCAATCCTTCAGGCCCAATCCCATAAACCATGATATTCAATTGGGTTTCATACCAGAGTAAGTTTAAGTTATTGTTTGTGCTCAAAGAGTAACTTAAACCGCAAGATTATTGGCCCAGAAACCTTTTCCAAGAGTGGCGTTTAAGTTGCAGTTTAAGCTTAAACTGCAGCTTAAACGCCAGATACTTCCAGTGAGGCCTTTTGTAGAAGCACGTTTAAGCTTCAGTTTAAGGTTAAACTGAAGCTTAAACGTGGAAATGGAAAAAGGTAGCCCTGGAGAGTAATGTAGTCGAACACGTTTAAGCTTCAGTTTAAGGTTAAACTGAAGCTTAAACGTGGAAATAGGAAGGGCAGCCCTGGAGGTCGAACACGTTTAACCTCCAGTTTAAGGTTAAACTGGAGGTTAAACGTGGAAAAGGAAGGAGGCATTCTGGAGGTCGAACACGTTTAACCTCCAGTTTGAGGTCAAACTGGAGGTTAAACGTGGAAGCTTAGAATGGTAGCCCTGGAGGTGTCGAACACGTTTAACCTCCAGTTTGAGGTCAAACTGGAGGTTAAACGTGGAAATGGAGAAAGCAACCCTGGAGGAAAGTTCTTGGTCGAACACGTTTAAGCTCCAGTTTGAGGTCAAACTGGAGCTTAAACGTGGAAATGGCTCCCTGGTGCTCTTCCCACTCCTGGCGTTTAACCTCCAGTTTGAGGTCAAACTGGAGGTTAAACTTCAATTCCAGCATTTCTTATCCTTCATGATTTTTGGCGTTTAAGCTCCAGTTTAGGCTTAAACTGGAACTTAAACTCCACATGTGATATTCAAGCTTCCTTTATTGATTTTGTTGCTTCCTTGCCTAGCCTCTTCTTCCCTGAAATCATCCAAACAATTGCATCAAAGTCTTGCAAAATTTCATGAGAAATCTTCCATTCATAGCATTCAAGTAATATAACTAAAAACTCATGGAATTTGCATCAAAATCATACTGTTTGGATGGTTCATTGCTTTGTTACTCTTTTAACCCTTCTTGGTTACTTAAAGCTCAAGAAAATGCATAAAACAACTAAAACTAACAGAAAAATGCTAGTGAAACTAGCCTATGATGCCCTGGCATCACAACACCAAACTTAATACTTGCTTGTCCCTAAGCAAGTCCTGAATTATTTGAGAAGAAAGTATGAAACAGAAAGCAATTACATTGGCTATATTAGCAAGCATCTGAAGTTCATCAGAAGGGTTTTATGCAGAAAGTTGCAGCATCACTTTTTCATACTTATCAGGTAAGATTATCACTTTTTCATTGCATCCATCAAACATTGCTATGGCCTCTTGTTATTCTTATGTCTTTGGCACTTTTCTCTTCTTTGTTTTCTTTTCTTTTTCTTAGAGCTCCTTTGCTCCTTGTTTGCTTAGTGTCATGTGTTGCACAAGCCTTTGGCATTTTCTTTTTCTTATAAGTGCACTACACATATCCACTTTAGGCATTTTAGTTCACATTTCTTCTTGAGACATTGGTGCCCAGCACCTCTTTGTGTGACTAAATGTTTTGTATTTAGGTTGCTCTTGATAATGGACTTTTGGTTGATAATCCCGGGTTAGTTAACCCAAGTTACCAAGTGTTGAAACACTCCTCAGAACCTATTCATCCAAGCATATCCTTAATACATAAACACCACAGGCATTTGTCTCAGAAGTTCAAACCATTGGTACCTAGCTTATTTTCTCAATTTTTTTTTTTGCTTTTTGGTTGCCCTTTGGCTTTTTCTCTTTCTTTTTCTTTCTTTTTCATGGCCAAAGACATTTATTCATCAAGATCCATAGACAATTTTCACTTTCTAAAAAAAAAATGATAATTCTACACTCTAATTCCAGTGATCTGACTAAACAATCAAGCATGCATACCACCACTTAATTCTACTTGATTTGTCACTAATTTAGCCAAGTTACTTTTGTTCAAACTTTTCTTTTATTTTTGGAAACAGAACAAGCATGGCACGCACTTGTTTAAGAAGGTGAAGTTATATCCAAACATCCAGGCATTCACTTTATTCAAAGCAAATAACAAACACACATACTAGAAACTTCACATTAAAACTTAAATGACTCATAATGAAAGAAAGCTCATAAAGACAATTCACCAATTATCATTTGATTATTAAGGAACGAGACCACCTCTTATTTATTGCTTGGTTCTTCTTAATTCTTAGGATCCTGCTTCTTCTTGCTTCCTGCCTCTTTTTGACCACTTGTGCTTCCTTTGTCTTTTCTCATGAGCTTCTTCCAGAATCCAGCCTTTTTCATCGTTTCTTCCACTCCTTTTTCAAGGATCATTGCCTTGTTTATTTCTCCTTCTTTCCTCCCTTTGAAATACTCATCAAAAGCTGGGAATGCTGGGTCCATCTTGTGTAGATGTTCCCCTATGTAGTTAAGCTTGATTTGCGAACTGATGTTGTAATCAGCTTGGACTGAGTATCTTGCATTCTGTAAAGTGGTGGCTTCCTTGATTGCCAAAACATTGGCATCTTGGTGTTGGCATATGTGGCTGAAGGATTCCTGTAAGTGTAAATTTTGTTCCCTTTGCAGATCGAAGAATCTTGATTCAAAGTTCCTTTGTATATCCATCATTTTTAAGTGAAAGTCCTCTTGTCTCTCCTGAGACCTCATGTATTGTTGAGACATTCCTTCCATGATTTCCTGCATTCTGCTCATATCCATGGGGTCTCTGGGAATTCTTTGTCTTCTTTCTGGAATTGCTTGCTCTTCTTGCTCTTCTTCTCTGTCTTCTCCTTCTTGTCCTTCTTGTTCTGCTTCTTGCTCGGGTTCCACTTGTTGCCCTTCTTCATTTCTTCTTCTTGTATGTCTTGGAGGGGTTGGGCCAAGAGTCATTCTGTGCGCAGTTATGGCCAATCCAGGATATAACCAATTAGGTCTTTCATCCTCAAGTGGTACTTGGGCATCGATGCATAGTCTAATGATAGTGCTAGGGAAGTGGAGCCAGGATTCAGGGTCACTTTTCTCACTAAACTCTTGTATCTGTTCAGCAATGAGTTTATGAACTTTGATCTCCCCTCCAACCATAATGCAATGTAGCAAGATGGCTCTTTTAGGGACTATTTCTGAAGAGTTTGCAGTGGGTAGGATGGATCTCCTAACTATTGCATACCACCCTTTAGCTTCAGGTGTTAGGTCTCCCCTTCTCAAGACTCTTGGAGCCCCTCTTGTTTTTCTCACCCATTCAGCTCTGATGGCACAAAGGTCTTCAGCAATAGTTGCATAGTCAGGTTCTCCTATCATCCTTTCTTCATAACTTGCTTGGCTGAAATGTATGTTTTTCAGGCCAAGAGTTTTCATGATTGCTTTGGGACTGAAGTCAACTTCCACCCCTCTCACATAGCTTTTGTATGTGGGTTTCTTGGTTGGATCCTCCCTTACTGCATTTGCATAAAACTCTTTCACCAAGTTGATGTTGATTTTAGTGATTGGCTTAGTCAGGAGCTCCCACTTCCTCTTTTTGATCTTTTCCCAAACACCTGTGAACTCATCCTTTTCAAGGTCAAAGGGAACCTCAGCTAGTACCGTTTTAGGTCTCATCCATTCGGCTTGAATCTCATGGAAAACTGATCTGTATCTCCATGCATCGAATTCCCTGTTTTCCTCCATTGGCTGCTTGTCTTTTCTTCTTTTGTGGCTAGATGAAGCTGCCATTGGTTCTTTAGTTTTGGTAAGTGACAAGCTAAAGTTGACAAGGTAAAGCAAGAAGTGTTGTTGGAAGTGTGGTAAGGTTGTTTTCGGCAAGAGATAGTTATGCTATGATGAAGGAAAATGTGTATGAAGGAGAATTGGTGGTGTGGGACTCGTTCCCCAAGTGATTCTTTATAGTGCCCATAAGTGAAAAATGGACGGCTAGGGTGGTTTGTGAAGGGTGGCTTGATGGTAAATATATGCATTGTGGAGAAGGACGATTTGCTTTTCATTCTCTTGGAAGTATTCTGGGTGCATTAGGTTGTACATGTAGCTTTCTTTTCTTGCAGAACTTCCTTTTCCCATGTGTTAGTTTCAAAGATTTGTGAATTTTCTTTTTGACCAAGCACGTACCTCCCTTTGTCTTTTTCCTCCATTTTTGTCTTTTCTTTTGTACCTGCACAACAAACAAGTTTGCTATCATTTTTCGGTCCATGTGAATTATGAATAGTACTTGCACATGTAAATCAATGATTGTCTTTATGAGCTTATAGCCGTGACTTCTACATGTATGCACACTTATTATTTGGATACCAAACTTAGTGTTTGGTAAAGTCTCCTAATGACATGAAATCCATGTTGGTTGTCCTTAATGAGTGTGCATAATTCTAATAAATCATAGTCACCTTGGCTCTTTGATTCTAAACAAAGTTACTACCCTAAGTAATTGAAACCAAAGTATTAAAACAAGCGAGTGGTATACTTGTCAAGAATTTTGAAATCCAGAGGAACTTCTTGCTTTTCATAAACCGTGTTCAAAGAGGAACACCAAACTTAATTTTTGGTTGTGCACTAAAAATTGAATGCATTTTGAATAAAATTTGGGGTGCTTTCAGGCACACCAAACTTATTTTATATGCAAAATGTCAGTGCACTCTTTAAGAAGTTGTCCTGAGGATTCAAGTTCATGCATAAGAAACCATGCTTTATTAGATGCACAACAAAACAAAAAAAATATAAGGATATTAAAACATGGGTTGCCTCCCATGAAGCGCTTCTTTAACGTCACTAGCTTGACGGTTGTCCCTTGTTAGGGTGGATTGTAGTGCTTGACGTCTTCTCCTCTTACTATGAAAACGTCCCCACTTGATTCATTCATGACCTCTAAATGTTCCATAGAAAGAACTTTCCTGATTGTGAACACTTGAGGGAGCTGGGAAGGAATGGTTTTGAGGTCAGGTGGAATTTCCAGATAATGACTTGATATCACTTTATCTCCCGGAGAAAAACCTTCAGTGGGAATTTTCTTGTTTCTCCACCCTCTTGGCAATCTCCCTATCACTCTTCCCTTTCTCTTGAGGATTTCTTCATTGACCCTTATGTCAGGAGGATCCTTCTGATCTGTTTCCACTGATTCTTGTGGCTTTAACTCTTGCAGCTCTTGTTTGCCTTCCAAGAACTGTTTTAGAGTTTCAGCTGCTGGATTACTTTCCTCCAGACACAGATGGCTACTATCATCCTTAAGCTTTTCAGGTTCTGGTTCAGGCTCAGATGCAGTTTTGAAAACTTTGAAAATGAGCTGTTCATCATGTATTCTCAGAATTAGCTCTCCTTGTTCTACATCTATGAGCGCTCTAGTAGTGGCTAGAAATGGTCTGCCCAGAATTATAGGGTGTAAGTAGCTTTCCTCCATGTCCACAATGACAAAGTCTGTGGGGAAATAATAATCCCCCACTTTCACCAGCACATTTTCAACTACCCCTTCAGCTTGCTTCTGAGTTTTGTCAGCCAGTTGTATGATTACATCAGTGGATCTCACCTCATTCAGTTGTAGCCTCTTCATAAGAGTTAGAGGCATCACATTTATGCTAGCTCCTAGATCACAGAATCCTCTGTCAATTTTTGTTTCCCCTATGATGCAAGGGATATGAAAACTTCCTGGGTCCGTTTTCTTAGAGAGTGTGTCCTTCTTGATGAGAGCACTGCATTCTTTGTTCATTGTTACCGTTTGTCCTCCCTTCAAAACTCTTTTCTTGCTTAACAATTCCTTTAAATACTTGATGTGTGTGGGCATTTGATGAAGAATCTCAAGAAAGGGAATATTTACATGAAGAGAGTTAAATGTCTCTAGAAACCTTGAATAGGTTTTCCTTTTTTCACCTCCTCCTAACCTTTCAGGAAATGGTGCTTTTGGTTGGTATATTTCCATCATGCCTTTTTGTAGTTCCTTGGCTTGCTCAGTTCCACCTTCCTGCTTAACTTCTTCCCCACCTTCCTTCAAGATTTCTGGTTCCTGCTCTGAGGGCCTGATTCCTTCTTCTTCTGAGACTTCCTTCAATATGGTGATGGCCTTGCATTCTTCCCATCTTACTCTCTTTTGTTCCCCTTTAGGATTCTTTTCCGTGTCACTAGGGAACACTGCAGTTGATTTGGGTGCCTGTTGAGATAGCTCTCCTACTTGAGATTCCATCCTCTTGAGTTTTTCACCATGGTTTCTTAAGGTAGTTCTCACATCATCCCTGAAGCTCTTCAATTCAATTATGTCTTGACTCATGGTTGCCATCATTCCTTCTATCCGGTTTAATTGATCTTGAAATTGTTGGTTCGGATTAGGTTGGGTATGTTGATTATTTTGGCCATGATATGATGGTTGGGGGTAAGTGTTTTGTGTGGCTTGGTATGATCTTTGGTTGGAGTTTTGGTATGTGGAATTGTTATGTTGGTTGTGGTTGTAAGGTTTGTGGTTTTGTGGTTGAGTTTGTTGGTTTCCCCACCCAAAGTTTGGGTGGTTTCTCCAGCCTGGGTTGTAAGTGTTGGAATGTGGATCATATGATTGCCTTTGTTGGTTTCCCACATAGTTAGCCTCATCCCAATCACCTCCTTCAATGCTTACTTCCTCTTGATCTTGTGTGTGTATTGCAGCCACTTGCTTTGTTTCTAATTGCCTGGTAAGCTCTGCTAGTTGCTTGGCAAACACCTTGTTTTGGGCTAGAATTGTATCAACCTGGTTCAGCTCCATGACTCCCTTAGTGTTGTGCCTCTCTGATGCATAGTAGTACTCATTCTCAGCCACTGTCTCGATCACTTCAATGGCTTCTTCCACAGTCTTTTTCCTATTCAATGAACCTCCTGATGAATGGTCTACAGCCTTCCTTGATTCATAAGAGAGCCCATCATAGAAGATGTGCAATTGCACCCAATCATGGAACATGTTTGGTGGGCATTTCCTTGTCAAGTCCTTGAATCTCTCCCATGCCTCGTAGAGAGTTTCACCATCTTGTTGTCTAAAAGTTTGAACCTCAGATCGAAGCCTATTGACCTTTTGTGGAGGGTAGAAACGTGCCAGAAACTTGCTTTCCACCTCATCCCATGTTGTTAGGCTCCCCCTTGGGAATGATTCCAGCCACTTAGCTGCTTTGTCCCTAAGTGAAAATGGGAACAAAAGCAGTTTATAGGCATCTTCCTGGACTCCATTGGACTTCACAGTGTCACAAATTCTCAGGAATTTTGTGAGATGTTGGTTTGGGTCTTCATTAGCACTTCCTCCAAAGGAACAATGATTCTCCACAAGTGATATTAGCTGTGGCTTGAGCTCAAAATTGTTGGCCTGAATGGGTGGTTTCTGGATGCTACTACCACAATTCCCAGAGGTTGGGTTTATGTATGAACTAAGAACCCTCCTCTCAGGAATGGCATCGTTTCCATCAGCTCTCTCATGGTTGTAAACTTCTCTATCCATGTTGAGATCTAAAGCTTCCTCAAAATTGTCCTCAGATTCTCCTTCAGATTCCTCTTCTCCCACTACTCTCTTCCCTCTTGCTTCCCTTCTAAGTCTATGAAGGGTCCTCTCTGGTTCGGTATATGGAGGAGTTGATGTCTCTCCTCTCCTACCTGTCATACAAGAACACAGCTCAAACACAAACAAGTGAAATACTCTTGGTTAATGGAAGAGTATGGTTAGATCAATTGAGGAATTAATTCAAACAGTTAGTGAGTCAGTGAGTTAGTTGCATGAATTTAAAGGCATAAAGAAGGAAAGCATGTAACCGAGTGCAGAAATTAAAATTCAACAAGTATCTTGAACAGAATTAACAAAGCAAGAGAAAATTGCTCAATCTAGTTAGCTTCCAATTTGAGAATTGTCAATCGAAAACCAATCCCCGGCAACGGCGCCATAAACTTGATGCGCATAAACTTGTTATGCTACGATTTAGGAAATTGCACGATCGGCAAAATTCCTTCTGGCAAGTGCACCGGTTATCGTCGTCAAGTAAAAACTCACAATAGAGTGAGGTCGAATCCCACAAGGATTGGTTGAGTGAGCAATTCGGATTAGAAGTGTGTTCTAGTTGAGCGGAATCAAGATTTGAGATGAGAATTGCGGAATGTAAAATTGGCGGGAAAAGTAAATGACAAGAAAATTAAATGGCGGAATCTTAAATTGCATGAATTAAAGAGCAGAATGTAAATTGCTGAAATTAAAAGGGAATGGGGTGATTGCAAGAATTGAGTTGCAAAATGTAAAGAGAAAGTGGAAATCAGAAATGGGGAATTCATTGGGTTATAGGAGATATTGAGATCTCCGAATCAAAACATGTTTATCTCTTCCTCAACCAATGCGTTCATTGAATTTTGCTTGGCAATCTTATATGATTGGATCCCAATCCCTTGGCTCACCAATTCTCTCTAAAAACAAACAAATTCCCAATCCCTTGGTTTAAATGTTCATTAGAAGAGATGATGCTTGATCACTGATTATACCACACAATTTCATGAACCACAATTTGGTAGGATTACATGTCACAATATCCATCCAAACCCCAATCCAATTCACTGTGAGAAAGCTTCTCTAGCATGAATCCTCCATTCCTTTCCCAAGGCTCCGAAGGATTCCAAGTATGAGTAGTTTCTTTCCCAAGACAACTACTCAATGGAATTAGATCGAGAAGCTTTCTAACAAAATTCAAGAGAAAAGATTGAAGAAGAAGATAAACTATTATTGATTCATTGAATTACAATAGAGCTCCCTAACCCAATGAAGGGGGTTTAGTGAATCATAGCTCTGAATGCAATTACAAGAAAAGGAAAACTAGCTAAAAGTGAAAGTAAAAGTTCCAAGCGTCCTCTCTAACTTAAATTCTATCCTATTTATACACTTTCTATATTGAGCTTCAGTTGTGCTTCTTGGGCTTTGAGGCCTCTCCTTGCTTTCCTTTTGCCTTGGGTTTATGATCCATAATCTTGATGAGGTTGTTGATCCAAATTCTGTAACATTTCATTGAGCCAACTTAGTGATAATCAAATAATGACACATGACTCAACAAATTGAGATTTCAAACTCATCAATCCTTCAGGCCCAATCCCATAAACCATGATATTCAATTGGGTTTCATACCAGAGTAAGTTTAAGTTATTGTTTGTGCTCAAAGAGTAACTTAAACCACAAGATTATTGGCCCAGAAACCTTTTCCAAGAGTGGCGTTTAAGTTGCAGTTTAAGCTTAAACTGCAGCTTAAACGCCAGATACTTCCAGTGAGGCCTTTTGTAGAAGCACGTTTAAGCTTCAGTTTAAGGTTAAACTGAAGCTTAAACGTGGAAATGGAAAAAGGTAGCCCTGGAGAGTAATGTAGTCGAACACGTTTAAGCTTCAGTTTAAGGTTAAACTGAAGCTTAAACGTGGAAATAGGAAGGGCAGCCCTGGAGGTCGAACACGTTTAACCTCCAGTTTAAGGTTAAACTGGAGGTTAAACGTGGAAAAGGAAGGAGGCATTCTGGAGGTCGAACACGTTTAACCTCCAGTTTGAGGTCAAATTGGAGGTTAAACGTGGAAGCTTAGAATGGTAGCCCTGGAGGTGTCGAACACGTTTAACCTCCAGTTTGAGGTCAAACTGGAGGTTAAACGTGGAAATGGAGAAAGCAACCCTGGAGGAAAGTTCTTGGTCGAACACGTTTAAGCTCCAGTTTGAGGTCAAACTGGAGCTTAAACGTGGAAATGGCTCCCTGGTGCTCTTCCCACTCCTGGCGTTTAACCTCCAGTTTGAGGTCAAACTGGAGGTTAAACTTCAATTCCAGCATTTCTTATCCTTCATGATTTTTGGCGTTTAAGCTCCAGTTTAGGCTTAAACTGGAACTTAAACTCCACATGTGATATTCAAGCTTCCTTTATTGATTTTGTTGCTTCCTTGCCTAGCCTCTTCTTCCCTGAAATCATCCAAACAATTGCATCAAAGTCTTGCAAAATTTCATGAGAAATCTTCCATTCATAGCATTCAAGTAATATAACTAAAAACTCATGGAATTTGCATCAAAATCATACTGTTTGGATGGTTCATTGCTTTGTTACTCTTTTAACCCTTCTTGGTTACTTAAAGCTCAAGAAAATGCATAAAACAACTAAAACTAACAGAAAAATGCTAGTGAAACTAGCCTATGATGCCCTGGCATCATCTGGCATTTAACGCCAGCCAGGGTACCTGGCTGGGCGTTAAACGCCCACAATGGCCAACAATTGGGTGTTAAACGCCAGAATGGATACCATTCTGGGCATTTAACACCAGAAAGGCAGGGGGAGGAGATTTTGTTTCCAACTTCAATTTTTTTCAAATTTTCATGTTTTGACCCATAATTTTCTGCATAAACATGTTTCAAACTTTCATCATTCACCCTCAATTTTCAAAAATTCAACAATTTTCTAAATCTCTTTTCAATTTTCTTTCAAATCCTTCCCAAATCTTCTTCAAAAACTCAATTATCTTAATTTCTTTCCAAATCTTTTTCAACTCATCATATCATCTCTTATTTCTTAGATGCATAACCAAATTTTAAGATTTAACCTCTTTATATCTTTTTCAATTGAAAATCTCATCTTTTTTATATCATGATTTTATTTTCTTCCACCAATCATATCTCTATGGCATATCTCTTTCAAAATTTTCGAAATCCCTCCCCTCCTCTTATAAATACACATTCGGCCATCCCCTCCTCTCCACCATTCGAATTTGCCTCTTCTCCTCTCTCTCCCCTTTGCTTTGTTTTGCTTGAGGACAAGCAAACCTCTAAGTTTGGTGTGTTTTTCCATGATCACTGAGCTAAGACTCATCAAGATCATGGCACCTAAGGGGAAACAAACCAAATCAAGAGGCAAGAAAGAGAATACTCCAAAGAGTCTTTGGAATCAAGAGAGGTTCCTAACCAAAGAACATGCAGACCATTACCACAAAATAATGGGTCTGAGGTCAGTGATCCCGGAAGTTAAATTCAATCTGAAAGAAGATGAATATTTGGAGATCCAAGAGCAAATTCGAAACAGAGGATGGGAAATTCTAGCTAATCCTGAAACAAAGGTTGGATGAAACATGGTTCAGGAATTCTACTCAAATCTGTGGCTAACAGATAAGCAGAGAATAACTGGAACCGCCTTTCACACCTACCGAACCATGGTCAGAGGAAGACTTATTTACTTCCATCTGGACAAAATAAGAGAGGTCTTTAAATTGCCTCAACTACAAGATGATCCAGAATCCTTTAATAGGAGAATGGTGAGAGTAGATAAGGGGTTGGATCAAGTTCTAGAGGACATATACCTCCCTGGAACTAAGTGGATAACCAATTCAAAAGGTGTCCCAAACCAACTCAAGAGGGGAGATCTCAAACCAGTTGCAAGAGGCTGGCTGGACTTCATTGGGTGTTCTATATTGCCCATTAGCAACCGCTCTGAGGTCACTGTCAAAAGAGCAGTGATGATTTATTGTATTATGCTTGGAAAAGAAGTGGAGATTCATCATCTGATTTCCTGTGAGATTTACACAATTGCAAACAAGAACTCCACTGAAGCCAAACTGGCCTACCCAAGCTTAATTTCTCTGCTATGTAAAGATGCTGGGGTGAGGATGGGAGTAGATAAATTCATCCCAATCGAACACCCAATCACCAAGAAGTCAATGGAAGGACAAGTGCAAGACAACTCCATCAAAAGGAGGGCGCAGGAGTTCCTCCCAGAAATTCCTGAAATTGACTACTGGACCCGCCTAGAAGCATCTATTACCAAGATGCAAGAAGCTATGGAACAACTTAAGGAAGAACAGCAGAATCAGAACTGCATGCTCTGCAAACTGCTGAAGGAACAGGAGAAGCAGGGGCGTGAGCTACAGGAGCTGAAGCGCCAGAAGCTCTCCCTTGAAGGACCAAGCACCCCACAGATTGAGGGAGCATCCACTTCTCAAAATCAAGGTTGTTGAGTCCTAACTCTGTGATAACCTTTATTATTAAGAGTATATTTTAAGAGTCATTTATTTTTCTGCTTTCAATTTTCTGTCTTCTATTATTATGGGTCTGCTCTTATATTTATTTTTGAGTCTTATTTTTATTCCATAATCAATAAAAATTTAAAGTTTATGTCTTAAAGCTATGAATGTCCTATGAATTCATCACCTTTCTTAAATAAAAAGTGTTTTTAATTGAAAAAGAAAAAGAAATACATGAATTTTGAATTTTAAAATAGTTTAATTATTTTGATGTGGTGGCAATACTCTTGTTTTCTGAATGAATGCTTGAACAATGCATATTTTTGAATTTGTTGTTTATAAATGTTAAAATTGTTGGCTCTTGAAAGAATGATGGAAAAGAAGAAATGTTATTAATAATCTGAAAAATCATAAAATTGATTCTTGAAGCAAGAAAAAGCAGTGAATAGAAAAAAAAGAGAGAGAATGATATGCGAAAAAAAAGTGAAAAAAAAAAGCAAGCAGAAAAAGCCAATAGCCCTTTAAACCAAAAGGCAAGGGTAATAAAAAGGATCTAAGGCTTTGAGCATTAGTGGATAGGAGGGCCCACAGGAAAAAAATCATGGGCTAAGCGGCTAAACCAAGCTGTCCCTAACCATGTGCTTGTGGCGTGAAGGTGTCAAGTGAAGACTTGAGACTAAGCGGTTAAAGTCGTGGTCCAAGGCAAAAAGAGTGTGCTTAAGAGCTCTGGACACCTCTAATTGGGGACTCTAGCAAAGCTGAGTCACAATCTGAAAAGGTTCACCCAGTTATGTGTCTGTGGCATTTGTCTATCCGGTGGTAATACTGGAAAACAAAATGCTTAGGGTCACGGCCAAGACTCATAAAGTAGCTATGTTCAAGAATCAACATACTTAACTAGGAGAATCAATAACACTATCTGGATTCTGAATTCCTATAGAAGCCAATCATTCTGAACTTCAAAGGATAAAGTGAGATGCCAAAACTGTTCAGAGGCAAAAAGCTAAAAGCCCCGCTCATCTAATTAATAATGATCTTCATAGATGATTTTGGAATTCATTGTATATTCTCTTCTTTTTATCCTATTTGATTTTCAGTTGCTTGGGGACAAGTAACAATTTAAGTTTGGTGTTGTGATGAGCGGAAAATTTATACGCTTTTTGGCACTGTTTTTAGTATGTTTTTAGTTAGTTTTTATTATATTTTTATTAGTTTTTTTTTGAAATTCACTTTTCTATACTTTACTATGAGTTTGTGTATTTTTCTGTGATTTCATGTATTTTCTGGCTGAAATTGAGGGACCTGAGCAAAAATCTGATTCAGAGGCTGAAAAAGGACTGCAGATGCTGTTGGATTCTGACCTCCCTGCACTCGAAGTGGATTTTTTGGAGCTACAGAAGCCCAATTGGCACGCTCTCAATTGCGTTGGAAAGTAGACACCATGGGCTTTCCAGCAATATATAATAGTCTATACTTTGCTCAAGATTTGATGGCCCAAACCGGCGTTCCACGTCAGCTTAAGAATTTTGGCGTTTAACGCCAGAACTGGCATAAAAGCTGGAGTTAAACGCCCAAATTGGCACAAAAGCTGGCGTTTAACTCCAAGAAAAGTCTCTACACATGAAAGCTTCAATGCTCAGCCCAAGAACACACCAAGTGGGCCCCGGAAGTGGATTTTTACACTAAACACTCTAGCTTACTCATTTTTTGTAACCCTAGGTCAATAGTTTACTATAAAAACTACTTTTAGTGATTCATCTTGTACCTCATGACATTCTACACGTTTTATATTGTATCTTCTATGTCATGAGTCTCTAAACCCCATTGTTGGGGGTGAGGAGCTCTGCTGTTTTTCATGAATTAATGCAATTACTACTGTTTTTCATTCTATCACGCTTGCTTCTATTCTAAGATATTCATTCGCACTTCAACCTGATGAATGTGATGATCCATGACACTCATCATCATTCTCACCTATGAACGCGTGCCTGACAACCACCTCCGTTCTACCTTAGATTGAATGCATATCTCTTAGCCTCATGATTCAGATCAGAGTCTTCGTGGTATAAGCTAGAATTATTGGTGGCCATTCCTGAGATCCGGAACGTCTAAACCTTGTCTGTGGCATTTTGAGTAGGATCTGAGAAGGGATGACTGTGACGAGCTTCAAACTCGCGAGTGTTGGGTGTAGTGACAGACGCAAAAGGATCAATAGATCCTATTCCGACATGATCGAGAACCGACAGATGATTAGCCGTGCAGTGACAGTGCATTTAGAACATTTTCACTGAGAGGAAAGGAAGTAGCCATTGACAACGGTGATGCCCAACTTAAAGTTTGCCATGGAAGGAGCCTTGCGTGCATGAAGAAGAAGATAGTAGGAAAGCAGAGATTCAGAAGACAAAGCATCTCCAAAGCCTCAACCTGTTCTTCATTACTGCATAACAAGTATTTATTTCATGTTCTTTTACTTTTTACAATTAAATCTGAGAATTGTTAATACTCTAACTAAGAGTTACAAGATAACCATAGCTTGCTTCAAGCCGACAATCTCCGTGGGATCGACCCTTACTCACGTAAGGTATTACTTGGACGACCTAGTGCACTTGCTGGTTAGTTGTGCGGAGTTACAAAAGTGTGATTGTAATTTCGTGCACCAGAGGTATATGCTTAATTAGTGATAAAACCTTAGTTGCGTTGTATGATACTGGAGCTTCGCATTCGTTTATTTCATTTGACAAAGTTGAGGTATTAGGCTTGAAAGTGTCAGAGTTAGCATTTGAATTGCATGTACATACTCCGCATCAGACAGTTATGACTAGGTCAGGTTGTAGGCAAGTAGGTTTCAAGCTTGAGGGTAGAGAATTTGTGCACGACTTGATTTGTTTACCAATGGTTGGGTTGGAGATGATTTTGGGGTTTGATTGGTTGTTGAAGAATCGAGTTTTGTTGGATTGCTTTGAGCGGTCAATTCAGTTTATGTCGGAAGGAGAAAATGGAGCAGTGATAGCTGAGGTTTATTATCTGAACTCTGTAATGGTGCACTGTAGTGGAGAAGAGAGTCAGGTTTACATCTTGTTGGCTGCTAATGCGTTAGGTGTCAATCAGGAGATAGATCAGATCCTGATAGTTAGAGACTTTCCGGAGGTGTTCTCGGAAGATATTCCTGATTTTTCTCCTCAAAGGGAGATTGAATTTGCGATTGAATTGGTGCCAGGAGCCGGACCAGTATCGATTGCGCCGTATAGAATGGCTCCGATAGAGCTGGCAGAATTAAAGACTCAGTTGGAAGAGCTTCTGAACAAGAGGTTCATTCGACCGAGTGTATCTCCGTGGGGAGCGCCTGTTTTATTGGTGAAGAAGGATGGAGGAATGCGACTTTGCGTGGATTATCGACAGTTGAACAAAGTGACTGTGAAGTAAAAATACCCGCTGCCAAGGATTGATGACTTAATAGATCAACTGCAAGGAGCTGGGGTGTTTTCCAAGATCGACTTGAGATCCGGTTACCATCAGATAAGGGTGAAAGAGGATGACATTCTGAAAACTGCATTTAGGACGCGCTATGGACACTACGAGTTTGCGGTGATGACCTTTGGGTTAACGAATGCACCTACTGTGTTCATGGATTACAAGAACAGAGTATTTCGTCCCTTTTTGGACAAATTCGTGGTGGTTTTCATAGACAACATCTTAGTTTATTCTAAGACGGTGAAGGAGCATGAGGAACACTTGAGAATTGTGTTGCAAATCCTGAAGGAGCGGAAATTGTTTGCTAAGTTGTCCAAGTGCGAGTTTTGGAAGGAGGAAGTGAAGTTCCTAGGTCACGTGGTGAGCAAAGGAGGAATAGCGGTGGATCCTTCTAAGGTAAAGGCGGTGATGGAATGGGAAAGACCAACAACAATGACGGAAGTCAGAATTTTCTCGGGCTTAGCCGGATATTACCAGAGATCATTAAAGGATTTTCTCGGATTACATTACCGATGACTAAGTTGACAAGGAAGGAGGTGCTGTTTGTGTGGACGTCGGAGTGTGAAGAAAGTTTTCAGACCTTGAAGCAAAAGTTGACTTCAGCGCCTGTTTTGATTTTACCGGAACCGCATGAACCGTTTAAGGTATACTGTGATGCTTCCTTAAAGGGTTTGGGTTTCGTGTTGATGCAACACTGGAATGTGGTGGCATACGCATCGCGTCAGCTAAGACCGCATGAGGTAAATTACCCCACTCATGACTTGGAATTAGCGGCGATTGTGTTTACATTAAAGATTTGGAGACACCACTTGTACGGAGTGAGGTTTAACGTCTTTTCTGATCACAAGAGTCTCAAATACATCTTTGATCAGAAAGAGATTAATATGCGTCAGAGGAGGTGGATGGAGTTGCTTAAAGATTATAATTTTGAATTGAGTTATCACCCTGGAAAGGCGAATGTCGTAGCAGACGCTTTGAGTCGGAAGTCTTTAACGATAGCTTGGATGAGAATCAAGGAAGAGGAGCTAGTGGATAAGTTTGTAGATCTTAAGCTGGATATTGGTGAAGTAAAGCCAGAAGAGCTTGTTTGAATCAGTTGCTGATCTCAAGCACGTTTAAATCATAGATACAAAGGGCTCAGCAAGACGAGCAAAAGCTTCAGCAACTATTTCAACGAGTTGGTAAGAAGAGGCATGGAGAATTCACTAAGGAGGATGAAGGGTTGTGGAGATATAAGGGAAGAATTTGTAAACCAGATGTAGGGAGTTTGAGGCAAGACTTATTATCGGATGCTCATAATAGTGGGTTTTTCATTCATCCCGGAAGTACGAAGATGTACTATGACTTAAAGAAAATATTTTGGTGGCCTGGGATGAAGAACGACGTAGCTACAGTGGTATCCAAATTCCTGACATGTCAAAAAGCAGAAACAATCGGGAATGCTCCAGCCACTTGAGATTCCTCAGTGGAAGTGGGAAGGAATTGCGATGGACTTTGTGACCGGTTTACCAAGGACTAGGTCGGGATTTGATGCGGTTTGGGTGATCGTAGATCGCTTAACCAAATCCGCTCATTTTCTGCCTATCCGAGTGAACTATTATATGGAAGAGTTGGCGAGGTTGTACATCAAGGAGATAGTAAGGTTGCACGGTGTACCATCGAGCATAGTGTCGGACCATGATCCCCGATTCACATCAAGGTTTTGGGGAGCTTTCCAGAAAATTTTTGATACGAAACTATGTCTCAATATCACATATCATCCCCAAATGGATGGACAGTCAGAAAGGACTATTTAGACGTTGGAAGATATGCTGAGAGCATGTGTTTTGGATCAACCTGAAAGTTGGGACCGTTACATGCCATTGGTGGAGTTTGCGTACAACAATAGCTTTCATGCGAGCATTGGGATGGCTCCGTATGAGACCTTGTATGGATGAAAGTGCCAATCTCCACTTTGTTGGTATGAGTCTGGTGAGGTAAGTATTTTAGGTCTTGATTTGGTAGCAGAGACTACTGAGAAGATTAAGAAGATCCGAGAGAGGATTCTAATGGCACTGAGTCGACAGAAAAGTTATGCAGATCAGAGAAGAAAACCATTAGAATTTGAAGTGGGAGAGCATGTATTTTTGAGGGTTACACCGACAACTGGGATTGGAAGAGCAATCAAAACAAAGAAGTTGAATCCAAGGTTCATTGGACCGTTTGAGATTCTAAGGCGATTCGGGCCGGTGGCTTATCAAGTAGCTTTGTTGCCTCACTTGTCTAACTTGCATGATGTATTCCACGTGTCACAACTCCGTCAGTACACGTTGGATGCAGGTCATATGTTAGAGCCCGAGTTAGTCGAGTTGAGGGAGAACTTGACATTTCAAGTAACACAAGTGAGAATTGATGACACTAGTGTGAAGAAGCTGCGAAGAAAGGAAGTTTCATTGGTTAAAGTTGCGTGGAAGTGAGCAGGAGTTGAGGAGCATACTTGGGAATTGGAGTTCGAGATGCGAAAGGATTATCCCGAGCAATTCTCAGGTAATCACTAAATTTTGAGGACAAAATTTCTTATTTGGTGGGGAGAATATAAGAACCAAGACTAATTAACCGTTTAAGTAAATAATTAATATTGCCCAAAATAGGATCCAAAAATTTAGAATGAGAATTTGAGGATTTAGATGTGATTTTGGACTCAGTAGATTTTTCTGAGTCAGAAAACGTATTTTCTGCGAAAAACTGAGAAAAATCGCAAATCGACAGCTGAACCGGTCGAACCGGTTTAAGTCTGTCTAGTACTGTGCAAGAAAAATTAGAAATAGTCAAAAACCTTAGAAAAATATTAGAAATGGAAAATCGGGCATTAATTTTAAAGGTTTGGCCTAAAGTTAGGCCAAACGGGCTAAAAACGCTAACGGGTTGGACCGGGCCCAAGTTGGACCGGGCCCAAGTTGGGCTGAAGCCTAACATATATAAGGGTTCATTAAGTGAACCCATCAGCCATAACACTCTTACAAACACAACACACACCAGAAATTGAGAGAAGAAGGAGAAGAGAGAAGAAGCACTATTCACATATCACTTCAATCCGCGATATTTTGAGCTACTACGGCGCTTCGATTCACGTGCCGTCAGCGGCTATGCGAAACTCTCGCCGAGCCCGTCATTTCTATCCAAGCTTTGTGGTAAGTTTCTCAAAATTTCCCTTCCTTCCTGCTGCCCTAGGAAATTTGAGTTTGATGAGTGATGATTTTGAGAAAACCTTGTGTTTTGGTTGTTTAGGTGCTATTCCTTAGTGAGAAAATGTTGGGTTCTAGCCCAAATTTCAGTGGATGAGGTAAGATTCCCAAGAACCCTAGTAAAATGATTAATTGTGAGTATTAGGTTTTGATTTATATAAAATGTGTGGTATTAGCTTGAATATTGGAGCTTGTTGGTGAGTGTTGATGCTTGTTGGAGATTCTTGGTGATTTGGATTGTGATTGGAAGCTTGTTTTGTACTCAATTTGAGTTTTGGTTCATATTGGAAATTGGCCAAGGTATGGTTTCAGTTTCCTCTATGTAGTATATAATATTTCTGGACACTTAGACTAGTGACCCGTAGGATAGGATTGAATTAAATTGGTTGTTGGAAATTATGGTATGATGATGTGTGGTAATTTATTGATTTGGGATTGTTGATGAATTGATGAGTTTTGGCTATTTTGATGAATTGTTATGTAATCTTGATAAAGTGATGTTGAAGAATGAGATGGAGGTTGAATGAGTTTAATTATGATGATTGGTGCACGAAATTGTGATCACACTTTTCACACCTCCGCACAACTAACCAGCAAGTTCACTGGGTCATTCAAGTAATACCTTACGTGAGTAAGGGTTGATCACACGGAGATTGTCGGCTTGAAGCAAGCTATCTTGTAAATCTTAGTCAAGAGATTAATGATAAAAATGATTTTGTTTATGAAAAGTAAATAACATGAAATAAATGGTACTTGTGATTCAGTAATGAGGAACAGGTTGAGGTTCCGGAGATGCTCTGTCATCTGAACTTCTGCTTTCCTACTAGCTTCTTCTCCAAACACGCATGGCTCCCCTCAATGGCAAGCTGTATGATCCTCTCGGATGAAAAATACCAGGTACGATCTCTGCACGGCTAATCAACTGTCAAATTTCTCGTCTCGGATGAAAAATACCAGGTACAGCTACCGCACGGCTAATCATCTGTCGGTTCTCACTAGCGTCGGAATAGGATCTCTCTATCCTTTTGCACACTGTCACTGCGCCCGACATTCGTGAGTTTGAAGCTCGTCACAGTCATCCCTTCCCAGATGCTACTCGGAATACCACAGACAAGGTTTAGACTTTCCGGATCCCAGGAATGCTGCCAATTGATTCTAGCCTCTACCACGAAGGTTCTAATCTCACGGACTCGGTTCGTGGATCAGAGACCCAAGAGATACGCACTCAAGCTGTCGCCCAATGACTACGTTGAGCTCAGATAGAATGGGAGTGGTTGTCAGGCACGCGTTCATAAGTTTGAGGATGATGAGGAGTGTCACGGATCATCACATTCTCCATGTTGAAATACTAGTGGGTATCTTAGAACAGAATCAAGCGTGATTGAATAGAAAACAGTAGTAATTGCATTAATCCATTGAAACACAGCAGAGCTCCTCACCCCCACCTATGGGGTTTAGAGACTCATGACGTAGAAGATACAATCTGAAATGTAAAATGTCATGAGTTCCAAATTGAATCTCTAAAAGTAGTTTTTATACTAGACTAGTAACTTAGGTTTACAGAAAATGAGTAACTAAGTGCAGATAGTACAGAAATCCACTTTCGGGATCCACTTGGTGAGTGTTTGGGCTGAACTTTCAAGCTTTCACGTGCATATGCCTCAATTTGGAGTTAAACGCCACCCTGGGTGCCAAAATGGGCATTTAACGCCAAGAAATGTGCAAGTTATGGCGTTTTACGCTAGAAAAGGGTCTCTGGCTGGCGTTTAAAGCTAGTTTTGGCCATCAAATCTCGGGCAAAGTATGGACTATTAAATATTTATGGAAATCCCAAGATGTCTACTTTCCAACGCAATTGAGAGCGCACCAATTGGGCTTCAGTAGCTCCCAAAAATTCACTTCGAGTGCAGGAGGGTCAGAACCCAATAGCATCTGCAGTCCTTTCTCAGCCTCTGAATCGTATTTTTTGCTCCGGTCCCTCAATTTCAGCCAGAAAATATCTGAAATTACAGAAAAACCCACACACTCATAGTAAAGTCTAGAAATGTGATTTTTGCATAAAAACTAATAAAAATATAATAAAAATTAACTAAAACACACTAAAAACTATGTAAAAATAATGGCAAAAAGGGTATAAATTATCCGCTCATCACAATACCAAACTTAAATTGTTGCTTGTCCTCAAGCAACTAAAAACAAAATAGGATAAAAAGAAGAAAAAATACAATAAATTCCAAAATTATCAATGAAGATTAGTTTTAATTAGATGAGCGGGGCTAGTAGCTTTGTGCTCCTGAACAGTTTTGGCATCTCACTTTATCCTTTGAAGTTCAGAATGATTGGCATCCATAGGAATTTAGAATTCAGATAGTGTTATTGATTTTCTTAGTTCAGTATGTTGATTCTTGAACACAACTACTTTATGAGTCTTGGCCGTGACCCTAAGCATTTTGTTTTCCAGTATTACCACCGGATACATAAATGCCACAGACACATAACTGGGTGAACCTTTTCAGATTGTGACTCAGCTTTGCTAGAGTCCCCAGTTAGAGATGTCCAGAGCTCTTAAGCACACTCTTTTTGCTTTGGACCATGACTTTAACCGCTTAGTCTCAAGCTTTTCACTTGACACTTTCACGCCACAAGCACATGGTTAGGGACGGCTTGATTTAGCCACTTAGGCCAGGATTTTATTCCTTTGGGCCCTCCTATCCATTAATGCTCAATGCCTTGGATCCTTTTTACCCTTGCCTTTTGGTTTAAAGGGTTATTGGCTTTTTCTGCTTGCTTTTTCTTTTTCTTTCTTTTTCTTTATATTTTTTTTCGCAAGCTTTTATTTTTCACTGCTTTTTCTTACTTCAAGAATCAATTTTATGATTTTTCAGATTATCAATAACATTTATCCTTTTTCATTATTCTTTTAAGAGCCAACAATTTTAACATTCATAAATAACAATTTCAAAAATATGCAATATTTAAGCATTCATTCAGAAAACAAAAAGTATTTCCACCACATCAAAATAATTAAGCTAATTTCAAGATAAATTTCGAAATCCATGCACTTCTTCTTCTTTTGCAATTAAAAACATTTTTCATTTAAGAAAGGTGAGGGATTCATGAAATCATTCATAGCTTTAAGACATAGACTCTAAACTTTAATGATCATGTAATAAAAATAAGACATAAAATAAACATAAAAGCAGACAAATAAATAAAAGAAAGGAAATTAAAGACATAAAAATAAATGACTCTAATACTAATGCTTATGTAACTCTTAAAATAGGTTTCTAATAATAAAAGTTATCACAGAGTTAGGACTCAACAACCTTCATTTTGAGAGGTAAGTGCTCCTTCAATCTGTGGGACGTCTGGCTCTTCAAGGGACAGCTTCTGGCACTTTAGCTCCTGTATCTCGCGCCCTTGTTTCTCTTGTTCTATGAGCAGTTTGCAGAGCATGCTGTTTTGATTCTGCTGCTCTTATTTGAGTTGATTCACAGCTTCTTGCAGCTTGGTGACAAATGCTTCTAAGCGAGCCCAATAGTCAAATTGAGAAATTTCTAGGAGGAGCTCATGCGCCCCCCGCTTGATGAGGTTATTTTGAATTTGAGGTCCATCCATCACTTTTTTGGTGATTGGGCGTTCAACTGGGATATATTCATCCACACCCATCTTTACCCCCGCATCTTTACATAACAGACTAATCAAGCATGGGTAAGCTAATTTGGCCTCAGTGGATTCCTTGTTTGTAAACATGTAAATTTCAACAGGGATCGGCTGATGGATCTCTACCTCCTTCCCCAGCATAATACAGTGAATCATCACTGCCCTCTTGACAGTGACTTCAGATCGGTTGCTGGTTGGTAGTATAGAACGCCCAATGAAATCCAACCAACCTCTAGCAACTGGTTTGAGATCTCCTCTCTTTAGCTAGTTTGGGACACCTTTTGAATTAGTAATCCACTTGGTTCCAAGGAGGCATATGTCCTCTAGAACTTGATCTAGCCTTTTATCTTTGGCCATTCTCCTATTAAAGGACTCTGGATCATCATGTAGTTGAGGAAGTTTGAGAACTTCTTTCACTTTGTCAAAGTGAAAGTAAATAATCTTCCCTCTGACCATAGTCCGAAAGGAGTAGAAAGCAGTTCCCTCTAATCTTTGCTTCTCTGTCATCCATAGATTTGCATAGAATTCCTGAACGCCCAATGAAATCCAGCCAACCTCTAGCAACTGGTTTGAGATCTCCTCTCTTTAGCTAGTTTGGGACACCTTTTGAATTAGTAATCCACTTGGTTCCAATGAGGCATATGTCCTCTAGAACTTGATCTAGCCTTTTATCTTTGGCCATGTTAAAGGACTCTGGATCATCATATAGTTGAGGAAGTTTGAGAACTTCTCTCACTTTGTCAAAGTGGAAGTAAATAATCTTCCCTCTGACCATAGTCCGAAAGGAGTAGAAAGCAGTTCCCTCTAATCTTTGCTTCTCTGTCATCCATAGATTTGCATAGAATTCCTGGACCATGTTTCTTCCAACATGTATCTTAGGATTAGCCAGGACTTCCCAGCCCCTGTTTTGAATCTGCTCTTGGATCTCTGGGTATTCATCTTCTTTTAGATTGAACTTAACTTCCGGGATCATTGATCTTCTGCACACAATTTTGAAGTAATGGTCTGTATGTTCTTTGGTGCAGAAATTCTCATGCATCCAAGGTAGTTTTGGATTACTTTATTTTTTACCTCTTGAAGCGGTTTATCTTCCTTTGGGAGCCATGAGATTCGTTTGTTTTAGCTCAGGGATCACGGAAATCATACCAAACTTAGAGAGTTGCTTGTCCTCAAGTAAGAAGAAAAAGAAGATGAATAGATGGAGAGAAGGATTCAAATGATGGGTTAAAGGGGGTGGCCGAATGTATATTTAAAGGGGAGGGAGGGAATGGGTTCGAATTTTAGAAAAAAGATATGATTGAAAGATATGATTGATAAAAGATAAACATGATATGAAAAAGATAAATTTTTTTTTCAAAATTTAAAAGATATGAAAAAGATATGAGGAAGTTAAATCTGAATTTTTGTTTATGCATCTAAGAAATAAAAGATAATATGAATGAGTTAAAAAGATTTGAAAAGAAATTGGAAAGATGAATGAGTTTTTAAAAAAGAATTGAAAAGAATGGAAAAAGAATTAAAAAGAATTTATAAGATTATGAATTTTTGGGAATGGAAAGTAAAAAATGAATGTTTGTAATATTTGGATGCAGAAAATTTTGAATTAAAACATGAAAATTTGAAAAAAATTGAATTGGAAATGAAATTACCTCTCCCCTTGCTGTTCTGG
Source organism: Arachis ipaensis (assembly GCF_059453495.1). NCBI lineage: Eukaryota > Viridiplantae > Streptophyta > Magnoliopsida > Fabales > Fabaceae > Arachis > Arachis ipaensis. The sequence goes on along the minus strand of NC_142435.1, from coordinate 119,856,170 downwards.
CGTTAAACGCCCAGAATGATACCCATTCTGACGTTTAACTCCCATCTGGTGGCCATTTTGGGCGTTTAATGCCCAGCCAGGGTTAAACGCCAGAAATCCTTCTTTATTGGGCATTTTTCTGATCGCTCAGAATGCTGCCATTTCTAGCGTTAAACGCCCAGAATTTTGCCCATTCTGGCATTTAACGCCCAAAATGATACCTTTACTGGCGTTTTTACGCCAGTGAGCTATTTTTCTCTGTGATTTCTCTGCTTTATGTTCTGAACCTTCATTTTCCTGACTTGTTCACTTGAAAAGCATTAACAAACATGAATAGCAAAATTAAATGGACTTATATAAATGCTATAAACATCTAAGTTTTTTTTATAATGGCTGGGTTGCCTCCCAGCAAGCGCTTCTTTACTGTCTTTAGCTGGACTTTTACTGAGCTTTTAATTTAGTCTCAGTTTTGAGCAATCTTGCTCAACATTGCCTTCGAGATAATGTTTGACTCTTTGTCCATTGACAATGAACTTTTTATCAGAGTCAATATCCTAAAGCTCTACATATCCATATGGTGACACACTTGTAATCACATATGGTTCTTTCCACTGGGATTTCAATTTCTCAGGGAACAATCTGAGCCTAGAGTTAAACAGCAGAACTTTCTGTCCTGTCTCAAAGACTCTAGATGACAGCTTTCTGTCATGCCATCTTTTTTCTTTCTCCTTGTAAATTTTAGCATTTTCGAAAGCATTGAGTCTGAACTCCTCCAGCTCATTCAATTGGAGTAATCTCTTCTCTCTAGCTAACTTCGCATCAAGGTTTAGGAACCTGGTTGCCTAGTAGGCCTTGTGTTCTAGTTTCACTGACAGATGACAGGCTTTTTCATACACAAGCTGGTATGGAGAGGTCCCTATAGGAGTCTTGAATGCGGTTCTGTATGCCCACAGAGCATCATCCAGACTTCTTGCCCAATCCCTTCTACGGGTACTTACAGTCCGTTCCAGGATTCGTTTTAGTTCTCTATTCGAGACTTTAGCCTGCCCATTTGTCTGTGGATGATACAGAGTTTCCATTTTGTGGTTAATTTCGTATCAGACCAGAGTAGAGTCAAGCTGTTTATTGCAGGAATGAATGCCTCCATCACTGATCAGTATCCTAGGGACACCGAACCTGCTGAAGATATGCTTCTGGAGGAACTTCATCACTGTCTTAGTATCATTAGTGGGTGTTGTAATTGCCTCTACCCATTTAGATACATAGTCTACTGCCACCAGAATATAAGTGTTTGAGTACGATGGTGGGAAAGGCCCCATGAAGTCAATACCCCATACATCAAACAACTCAATCTCTAAGATCCCTTGCTGAGGTATGGCATAACTGTGAGGTAGATTACCAGCTCTCTGGCAACTGTCACAGTTACGTACAAACTCTTGGGAGTCTCTATAGAGAGTAGGCTAGTAGAAGCCACATTGGAGAACTTTTGTGGCTGTTCGCTCACCTCCGAAATGTCCTCTATATTGTGATCCATGACAATGCCATAGGATCTTCTGTGCCTCTTCGCTAGGAACACATCTACGAATTACTTCGTCTGCACACCTCTTAAAGAGATATGGTTCATCCCACAAGTAGTACTTTGCATTAGAAATTAATTTTTTTGTTTGCTGCTTACTATACTCTTTGGGTATGAATCTCACAGCTTTATAGTTTGCAATGTCTGCAAACCACGGTACTTTCTGAATGGCAAAGAGTTGTTCATCCGGAAAGGTTTCAGAAATCTCAGTAGGAGGGAGGGAAGCTCCTGCTACTGGTTCTATTCGGGACAAGTGATCAGCTACTTGGTTCTCTGACCCTTTTCTGTCTCTTATTTCTATATCAAACTCTTGCAGAAGCAGCACCCATCTTATGAGTCTGGGTTTTGAATCCTGCTTTGTGAGGAGATATTTTAGAGCAGCATGGTCAGTGTACACAATCACTTTTGATCCTACTAAATAAGATCTGAACTTGTCAATGGCATAAACCACTGTAAGCAACTCCTTTTCTGTGGTTGTATAATTCTTCTGCGCGTCATTTAAAACACGGCTAGCATAATAAATGACATGCAGAAGCTTGTTATGCCTCTGTCCTAATACTGCATCAATGGCATGGTCACTGGCATCACACATTAGTTCGAATGGTAATGTCCAGTCTAGTGTAGAAATGACTGATGCTGTGACCAGCTTAGCTTTCAGAGTCTCAAACGCCTGCAGACACTTTGTATCAAAGATAAATGGCATGTCAGTAGCTAGCAAATTGCTCAGGGATTTCGTAATTTTTGAAAAATCCTTTATAAATCTCCTATAGAATCCTGCATGCCCCAGAAAGCTTCTGATTGCCTTAACATTGGCAGGTGGTGGTAATTTTTCAATTACCTCTACCTTAGCTTGATCCACCTCTATTCCCTTGTTCGAAATTTTGTGTCCAAGGACAATTCCTTCAGTTACCATAAAGTGACATTTCTCCCAGTTTAAAACCAGATTAGTCTCTTGGCACCTTTTCAGAACAAGTGCTAGATGGTCAAGACAGGAGCTGAATAAGTCTCCAAATACTGAGAAGTCATCCATGAAGACTTCCAGAAATTTCTCTACCATATCAGAGAAAATAGAGAGCATGCACCTCTGAAAGGTTGCAGGTACATTGCACAGACCAAATGGCATCCTTCTGTAGGCAAATACTCTAGATGGACATGTGAATGTTGTTTTCTCTTGGTCCTGAGGATCTACTACAATTTGGTTATAACCTAAATAGCCATCAAAAAAGCAGTAGTATTCATGGCCTGCTAGTCTCTCTAGCATCTGGTCTATGAATGGTAAAGGAAAATGATCCTTTCTAGTGGTTGTATTGAGTCTTCTGTAGTCAACACACATATGCCACCCTGTAACTGTTCTTGTAGGAACCAGTTCATTCTTTTTATTATGAACCACTGTCATGCCTGCCTTCTTGGGGACAACTTGGACAGGGCTCACCCAGGGGCTATCAGAAATAGGATAAATAATCCCAGCCTCTAGTAACTTAGTGACTTCTTTTTGCACCACCTCCTTCATGGTTGGATTCAGCCGCCTCTGTGGTTGAACCACTGGCTTAGCATCATCCTCCAACAGGATCTTGTACATGCATCTAGCTGGGCTAATGCCCTTAAGATCACTTATGGACCACCCAAGAGTTGCCTTGTGTGTCCTTAGCACCTGAATTAGTGCTTTCTCTTCCTGTGGCTCTAAAGCAGCGCTTATGATTACCGAAAAAGTGTCATCTTCTCCCAGAAATGCATATTTCAGGGATGGTGGTAATGGTTTGAGCTCGGATTTAGGAGGCTTCTTCTCTTCCTGAGGAGTTTTCGGAGGTTCTTCCGTTTTCTCTGGTTCCTCCAGATCAGGCTGAACATCTTTAAAAATGTCCTCTAGCTCTTATTCGAGACTCTCAGTCATATTGATCTCTTCCACTAGGGAGTCAATAATATCAGTGCTCATGCAGTCCTTTGATGTGTCTGGATGCTGCATAGCTTTGACAGCATTCAACTTAAACTCATCCTCATTGACTCTCAGGGTTATCTCCCCTTTTTGGACGTCAATGAGGGTTTGTCCAGTTGCTAGGAAAGGTCTTCCTAGAATGAGAGTTGCACTTTTGTGCTCCTCCATTTTCAGCATTACAAAGTTAGTGGAAAAGGCAAATGGCCCAACCTTGACAATCATGTCCTCAATTACGCCTGATGGAATCTTAATGGAGCTATCAGCAAGTTGGAGGCATATCCGGGTTGGTTTAACTTCATCAGTCAAGCCAAGCTTTTTGATAGTGGATCCAGGTATTAGGTTGATACTTGCTCCAAGATCACATAGAGCTGTCTTGGTACAAGCACGCTCTAATGTGCATGGTATATCATAAAGCTTCCGGGATCTTTAAGCTTCTCTGGTAAGCTTTTCAGAATGACTGCACTGCATTCTTCAGTGAGGAAAACTTTTTCAGTTTCTCTCCAATCCTTCTTATGACTTAAGATCTCTTTCATGAACTTAGCTTAAGAGGGTATTTGCTCAAGTGCCTCTGCAAACAGAATCTTTATTTCCAGAGTCCTGAGATAGTCTGCAAAGTGGGCAAATTGTTTATCCTGTTCTGCTTGGCGGATTTTCTGAGGATAAGGCATCTTGGCTTTATATTCTTCAACCTTAGTTGCTGCAGGTTTATTTCCTACAAAAGGGGTTGGAGAAGCCTGCTTAAGGGGGTTGTTATCAGTACTTGCAGGTGTCTGCTTATTGGCATTTGAACGCCATAATTGGGTGCTTTTTGGGCATTTAACGCCAGACTGCCACCCTTTTCTGGCGTTTGGATGCCAGAATTGGGCATCCAGTGGGTGTTTAATGCCAGTTTTTCACCATTTTCTGGCGTTTGAACGCTAGAATCATTCCTCTCTGGGCTCTTACTGTCCTCAGATGGATTTTGGGCAGTGGCTTGGTCATCCTCTTTCAGTTGTTCCTTTCTTAGCTTTCTGTTGCCTTGAATTGGGACATTCAGTGTCTTCCCACTTCTTAAATGAACAGCTTGACACTCTTCTATTATCTGTTTAGATAGTTGTTGTCTTGTCTGATCCAATTGTGCTTCCATATTCTTGTTAGCATTTTTAGTGTCTTGGAGCATCTCTTTAAATTCTGCTAACTATTTTGTTATAAGAAGCAATTGCTGATTGAGTTCAACAACTTGTTCTGGAGGGCTAAGTTCAATGGATACTGCTTTAGCCTCTTCTTTCATGGATGACTTACTACTTAAATACAGATGTTGATTTCTAGCAACTGTACCAATGAGCTCTTGAGCCTCTTCAATTATCTTTCTCATATGTATAGATCCACCAGCTGAGTGGTCTAGAGATATTTGGGCCTTTTTTGTAAGCCCATAGTAAAAGATATCTAACTGCACCCATTCTGAAAATATTTCAGATGGGCATTTTCTTAGCATCTCTCTGTACCTCTCCCAGGCATTATAAAGAGATTCATTATCCTCTTGTTTAAAGCCTTGGATGTCTAGCCTTAGCTGTGTCATCCTTTTTGGAGGGAAATATTGATTTAGAAATTTATCTGATAGCTGTTTCCATGTTCTTATGCTTGCTGTAGGTTGGTTATTTAACCACCTCTTAGCTTGATCTTTTACAGAAAATGGAAATAGTAATAATCTGTAGACATCCTGATCTACTTTCTTATCACGTACTGTGTCAGCAATTTGTAACAACTGTGCCAGAAACTTAGTAGGTTCTTCCTGTGGAAGACCAGAATACTGGCAATTTTGCTGCACCATGATAATGAGCTGATGGTTTAGCTCAAAACTGCTGGCTCTGATGGGGGGTATACAGATACTACTCCCATATGAAGCAGTAGTGGGGTTAGCATACGACCCTAGAGTCCTTCTAAACTGTTCATTTCCACTTGGGTCCATGATGGAGAAAGGGAGATGATGCGGATTGTAAATAGAAATTTTATTCCCCTTTTTTTTTGAAAAATAAAAAAAATAGAATATTTTTGTTTTAATTTTATTTAATTAAGGATAAACCGAATTTGAAAGAAAATAAAATAAAATAATTGAAAAATAGAATATATGTTTCGAAAACTAAAAGAAAAAAAAAATAAAAGAAATTCGAATACTAAAATGATCAATTAATTAAAAAGATTTGAAAAATTTTGGATATGATTTTCGAAAAATGAAGAGAGAGAAAGTGGTTAGGAAGTTTTGAAAAAGATATGTCTTAAAATTAAAGATACTTGTAAGAAAATAAATAATAAAAAAAAGATTTGAAAAAGATATGATTTTAAAATTTTAAAAATTGAAACTTTCTTAACAAGGAAACACCAAACTTAAAATTCTTCAATCAAAATAATAAAATGGGACAAGTAATTTGAAAATTATGAATAAGAAAAGAAAAAGATTTTGAAAATTTTTATAAAGGATTTTCAAAAAATATAAAAAGAAAATTGAAAAAGATTTAAAAAGATAAATTTTAAAATTGAAATTTTAACTTAACTAACAAGAAACTACCAAATTTTAAAAATTTTAAATAAGTCAACCTAAAGAATTCGAAAATGATGAGTAAATAAAGGAAAAGATATTATTTTTTTTTTGAATTTAATGAGGAAAGAGAAAAACAATAAAATGACACCAAACTTAGAATTTTTAGATCAAAACAAAGAAAACAAACAAGAAAACTTTGAATGTCAAGATGAACACCAAGAACACTTTGAAGATCAAGATGAACACCAAGAACAAATTTTGGAAATTTTTAAGAAAATAAAAACACAAAGGACACTAAACTTAAAGATTTTTATACTTTGAACACTAATAATTCGAAAATGCACAAGAAAAACAAGGAAAGACACAAAACAAGAAAAACTAATGATCAAACAAGGAAAATAAACAAGAACAACTTGAAGATTAAGAAAGAACAAGGAACATAAAACTCAAAAATATGAAGAACAAAAAGAACATAAAATTCAAAAAATTTGGAGGAAAGTAAAAACATGCAATTGACACCAAACTTAAAGCATGAAACTAAATTCAAACAGAAAACTCAAAGGAAAATTAAAGATTAATAAAGAAAAATAGGCTTTTTGAAAAGAAAATAAAAGACTCAAATTTAGTAACTCTAAACCAAAAAGATAAATTTTTCCTAATCTAAGCAACAAAATAAACCGTCAGTTGTCCAAACTCGAACAATTCCCGGCAACGGCGCCAAAAACTTGGTGCACAAAATTGTGATCACACTTTTCACAACTCCGCACAACTAACCAGCAAGTGCACTGGGTCGTCCAAGTAATACCTTACGTGAGTAAGGGTCGATCCCACGAAGATTGTCGGCTTGAAGCAAGCTATGGTTATCTTGTAAATCTTAGTCAGGAGATTAATGATAAAAATGATTTTGTTTATGAAAAGTAAATAACATGAAATAAATGGTACTTGTGATTCAGTAATGAGGAACAGGTTGAGGTTCCAAAGATGCTCTGTCATCTGAACTTCTGCTTTCCTACTGGCTTCTTCTCCAAACATGCATGGCTCCCTTCAATGGCAAGTTGTATGATCCTCTCGGATGAAAAATACCAGGTACGATCTTTGCACGTCTAATCAACTGTCAGATTTCTCGTCTCGGATGAAAAATACCAAGTACAGCTACCGCACGGCTAATCATCTATCGGTTCTCACTAGCGTCGGAATAGGATCTCTCTATCCTTTTGCACACTGTCACTGCGCCCAACATTCGTGAGTTTGAAGCTCGTCACAGTCATCCCATCCCAGATGCTACTCAGAATACCACAGACAAGGTTTAGACTTTCCGGATCCCAGAAATGCTGCCAATTGATTCTAGCCTCTACCATGAAGGTTCTAATCTCACGGACTCGGTCCGTGGATTAGAGACCCAAGAGATACGCACTGAAGCTGTCGCCCAATGACTACGTTGAGCTCAGATAGAACAAGAGTGGTTGTCAGGAACGCGTTCATAAGTTTGAGGATGATGATGAGTGTCACAGATCATCACATTCTCCATATTGAAATACGAGTGGATATCTTAGAACAGAATCAAGCGTGATTGAATAGAAAACAGTAGTAATTGCATTAATCCATTGAAACACAGCAGAGCTCCTCACCCTTACCTATGGGGTTTTGAGACTCATGCCGTATAAGATACAATCTGAAATGTAAAATGTCATGAGTTCCAAAATGAATCTCTAAAAGTAGTTTTTATACTAGACTAGTAACTTAGGTTTACAGAAAATGAGTAACTAAGTGCAGATAGTGTAGAAATCCACTTTCGGGACCCATTTGGTGAGTGTTTGGGCTGAGCTTTCAAGATTTCACGTGCATATGCCTCAAGTTGGAGTTAAACGCCACCTTGGGTGCCAAAATGGGCGTTTAACGCCAAGAAATGTGCCAGTTCTGGCATTTTCCGCTAGAAAATGGTCTCTAGCTGGCGTTTAAAGCCAATTTGGGCCATCAAATCTCGGGCAAAGTATGGACTATTATATATTTCTGGAAAGCCCAAGATGTATACTTTCCAACGCAATTGAGAGCGCGCCAATTGGGCTTCTGTAGCTCCCAAAAGTCCACTTCGAGTGCAGGAGGGTCAGAATCCAACAGCATCTGCAGTCCTTTCTCAGCCTCTAAATCAGATTTTTGCTCCGGTCCCTCAATTTCAGCCAGAAAATACCTGAAATTACAGAAAAATCCACAAACTCATAGTAAAGTCTATAAATGTAATTTTTGCATAAAAACTAATAAAAATATAATAAAAAGTAACTAAAACACACTAAAAACTATGTAAAAACAATGCCAAAAAGGGTATAAATTATTCGCTCATCAATGATTGATAATGATATGATGGTGATGAATGATTGTGTGGATTGAAAAATAATTTAGTATGATATATGTGATGTTGAGGTTGATGGTATGGTAATGTGGGTGGAAAATTTGAATGAGGGGTGAATTATGACAAAAAGGGGTAGGTTTTGATGTAAAAAATTGAATTTGGAAGGGTTTTGGTTTGATTTTGGTTGAGGATTGTGGAAAATTGAAGTTTGTGAACTTTTGGTAAAATTAAAATTTTAGTGAACTTCCATGAATCATATCTTAAGTTACCTTGCTTGAAATTCAATGATTTTTATACCAAATGAAAGATGATTGAACAAGCTTTAAAATGGTTTAAGTTTTGTGGAAATCCGATTTTGGTAGAGGAAGATATGATTGTGGGAAGTTTGGTGTCAAAATCTGAAATCCTACAATGTTGCAGAATTTTGTGATTTTTGGTTTGTGTGCGCACGCACACCCCGTGAATTTTAAAACCTGTGCGCATGCACAGCCTTGTGCGTACGTACACACGGGGACATGGCTACTGGTAAGAGCGCTAGTATGCCCTGTGCGCACACATAACTAATGGAGTTTTACAACCTGTGCGCACGTACAACCCTGTGCGCACGCACACGTTGGAAGGTGCACTCTGTTGAGGATGTTCGCACGCCTTGTGTGAGCAAACAGAGTTTGGAAAATTTTGCACTCATGCATATGCACACCTCTATGCGTACGCACACTTTTTGAAAATCTCCTTGGGCGTGCGCATGCACCCGCCCTGTGCGTACGCACATGCCCTGTTTTTCAACTTAAACTTGTTTTTGACTATTTCATCTTCCCAACAAGCTTGTAAACTTCTGTGACACCAATTTAAGACTCTTTAGCTTGTTTTTGGATATTAGAACATGGGAAAGGTCCTAGGAGATTTAATTTGGTATTATTGTAAAAAGTTAGAGAACGGAGGCTTAGGTTTCTGGTGTACTGAGGATAGGTTTGGTGGAGTGAGAATGAAGAATGGTATATGAATTGAGAAATTGACGAACTAATGAGTTTGGAATGGAAATGTTGAATTGACAGTGGTTGAGATGAGTCGAGGACTCGGAATGAAATGATGGATCTATGCTATACTAAAAAATGTTTTTTTGAAAACCATTGTATCACTGTTTTATATTGAGATTGTTGAGACGCTATGCGCCCGACAGGGACGGCGGTTGGATCCCGCCTGTCGAGGTAGTGGCGGTGGCGTAAGAACGGTGGTTCGTCCTGCTTGCGTTGAGATGTGAGGTCTGTGGCAAGAGTATCCCGCTCGCATCCCTTCGGATCAATAGAGTGTGCAGGCACAAAATCCTGGACGGTGTTCCGAGCACCATATATCGGGGGTTCCCAATGATGATTCCGAAGGGCGACATCTCCATGGAGATGTGTCGGGTTGGTAGTTGAATTGACAATGTGATATTATAGCCAGTAGGATAGGCATTCATCATATGCATCTTCTGTCTGTTTGTATGCTTTGCCGACTTGTAATTGCTTGCCTATTTGTTTAACATGTCTAGTTGCCTACTTGAATTACTTGATATATATGCCTATACTTGTGTTTTACTTGTATTGAACTTAATTGTGCTTTCTACTGGGATTGAGGAGGCTCGGAAGGCAGTGGCGATGGGATCGCATGGAGGATAGGATGGTGAAGGCTGTGGGACAGCAGAGAATTGTTAGTTAGAAAATCCTTTAATTTAAATTACCCTTTTATATTGTTTTGAATTGGTGCACGAAATTGTGATCATCAATGGTGCCAACAACTTGGTACGCACGATTGTAATCTCAACTTTTTGTCACAACTTCGCACAACTAACCAGCAAGTGCACTGGGTCGTCCAAGTAATAAACCTTACGTGAGTAAGGGTCGATCCCACGGAGATTGTCGGCTTGAAGCAAGCTATGGTCATCATGTAAATCTCAGTCAGGCGGATTCAAATGGTTATAGAGAATTGATAATTAAAAGATGAATAAAATATAAAATAAGATAGAGATACTTATGTAATTCATTGGTGAGAATTTCAGATAAGCGTATGAAGATGCTTTATTCTTCCTGAACTTCTACTTTCCTAATGTCTTCATCCAATCATTCATACTCCTTTCCATGGCAAGCTATATGTTGGGTTTCACTGTTGTCAATGGCTACCTCCCATCCTCTTAGTGAAAATGGTCCAAATGCGCTGTCACCGCACGGCTAATCATCTGTCGGTTCTCGTTCATGTTGGAATAGGATCCATTGATCTTTTTGCGTCTGTCACTACGCCCAACACTCGCGAGTTTGAAGCTCATCACATTCATCCCTTCCCAGACCCTACTCGGAATACCATAGACAAGGTTTAGACTTTCCAGATCTCAGGAATGGCCGCCAATAATTCTAGCCTATACCACGAAGGTTCCAATCTTAGATTAGAAACCCAAGAGATACACATTCAAGCCTGTTTGCATGTCGAACAGAAGTGGTTGTCAAGCACGCATTCATAGGTGAGAATGGTGATGAGTGTCACATAATCATCACATTCATCATGTTCTTGAGTGCGAATGAATATCTTGGAATAAGAATAAGCTTGAATCGAATAGAAAAACAATAGTACTTTGCATTAATTCATGAAGAACAGCAGAGCTCCACACCTTAATCTATGGGGTGCAGAAACTCCACCGTTGAAAATACATAAGTGAAAATAGGGTAGACATGGCCGAGTGGCCAGTCTACCATGGAGGTCTCAGAACGTATAAATTACATAATGTCTTCTAGAGATGAAAATACAATAGCAAAAGGTCCTATTTATAGAGAACTAGTAGGCTAGGGTTTACAGAAATGAGTAAATGATGCAGAAATCTACTTCCGGGCCCACTTGGTGTGTGCTTGGACTGAGCATTGAAGTTTTCACGTGTAGAGACTTTTCTTGGAGTTGAACGCCAGCTTTTGTGCCAGTTTGGGTGTTTAACTCTAGCTTTTATGCCAGTTCTGGCGTTTTGACGCTAGAATTTTTATGTTGACTTGGAACGCCAGTTTGGGCCATCAAATCTCGGGCAAAGTATGGACTATTATATATTGCTGGAAATCCCAGGATGTCTACTTTTCAAAGCAATTGAGAGCGTGCCAATTGGGCTTCTGTAGCTTCAGAAAATCCACTTTGAGTGCAGGGAGGTCAGAATCCAACAGCATATGCAGTCCTTTTTCAGCCTCTGAATCAAATTTTTGCTCAGGTCCCTCAATTTCAACCAGAAAATACCTAAAATCACAGAAAAACACACAAACTCATAGTAAAGTCCAGAAATGTGATTTTTATTTAAAACTAATAAAAATATAATAATAACTGACTAAAACATACTAAAAACTACCTAAAAACAGTGCCAAAAAGCGTATAAATTATCCGCTCATCACAACACCAAACTTAAATTGTTGCTTGTCCCCAAGCAACTGAAAATCAAATAGGATAAAAAGAAGAGAATATACAATGAATTCCAAAAATATCTATGAAGATCAGTCTTAATTAGATAAGCGGGGCTATTAGCTTTTTGCTTCTGAACAGTTTTGGCATCTCACTTTATCCTTTGAAGTTTAGAATGATTGGCATCTATAGGAACTCAGAATTTAGATAGTGTTATTGATTCTCCTAGTTCAGTATGTTGATTCTTGAACACAGTTACTTTATGAGTCTTGGCCGTGACCCTAAGCATTTTGTTTTCCAGTATTACCACCGGATACATAAATGCCACAGACGCATAACTGGGTGAACCTTTTCAGATTGTGACTCAGCTTTGCTAGAGTCTCCAATTAGAGGTGTCCAGAGTTCTTAAGCACACTCTTTTTTTGCTTTGGACCACGACTTTAACCGCTTAGTCTCAAGCTTTTCACTTGACACCTTCACGCCACAAGCACATGGTTAGGGACAGCTTGGTTTAGCCGCTTAGGCCAAGATTTTGTTCCTGTGGGCCCTCCTATCCACTAATGCTCAAAGCCTTGAATCCTTTTTATTACCCTTGCCTTTTGGTTTAAAGGGCTATTGGGTTTTTCTGCTTGCTTTTTCTTCTTTTTTTTCTTTTTCTTTTATTTTATTTTTTTTATTTTTTATTTTTTTTGCAAGCTTTTCACTGCTTTTTCTTGCTTCAAGAATCAATTTTTATGATTTTTCAAATTATCAATAACATTTCTCCTGTTTCATCATTCTTTCAAGAGCCAACAATTTTAACATTTATAAACAACAAATTCAAAAAATATGTACTGTTCAAGCATTCATTCAGAAAAACAAAAAGTATTGCCACCACATCAAAATAATTAATCTGTTTTAAAATTCAAAATTCATGTACTTCTTTTTCTTTTTGCAATTAAAAACACTTTTTATTTAAGAAAGGTGATGGATTTATAGGACATTCATAGCTTTAAGGCATAGATACTTAGACACTAGTGATCATGTAATAAGACACAAACATAAATAAAACATAAAGCATAATTTTCGAAAAACAGAAAAATAAGAACAAGGAAATTAAAGAACAGGTCCACCTTAGTGATGGCGGCTTGTTCTTCCTCTTAAAGATCTTATGGAGTGCTTTAGCTCCTCAATGTCTCTTCCTTGCCTTTGTTGCTCCTCCCTCATGACTCTTTGGTCTTCTCTAATTTCATGGAGGAGGATGGAATGCTCTTGGTGCTCCATCCTTAGTTGTCCCATGTTGGAACTTAATTCTCCTAGGGAAGTGTTGATTTGCTCCCAATAGTTTTGTGGAGGAAAATGCATCCCTTGAGGCATCTTACGGATTTCATGATGAGGAATTCCCTCATGCTCTTGGTGAGGTTCATGAGTGAGCTCTCTTGTTTTCTCCATCCTTTTCTTAGTGATGGGCTTGTCCTTATCAATGAGGATGTCTTTCTCTATGTCAATTCCAGCTGAATTGCAGAGGTGACAAATGAGATGAGGGAAGGCTAACCTTGCCAAAGTAGAGGACTTGTCCGCCACCTTGTAGAGTTCTAGGGATATAACCTCATGAACTTCTACTTCCTCTCCAATCATGATGCTATGGATCATGATAACCCGGTCTATAGTAACTTTAGACCGGTTGCTAGTGGGAACGATTGAGCGTTGGATGAATTCCAACCATCCCCTAGCCACGGGCTTGAGGTCATGCGTTCTTAGTTGAACTGGTTTCCCTCTTGAATCTCTCTTCCATTGAGCGCCCTCTTCACAAATGTCTATGAGGACTTGGTCCAACCTTTGATCAAAGTTGACCCTTCTAGTGTAGGGGCGTGCATTTCCTTGCATCATGGGCAAGTTGAACGCCAACCTTACATTTTCCGGACTGAAATCTAAGTATTTCTCCTGGACCATTGTGAGCCAATTCTTTGGGTCCGGGTTCACACTTTGATCATGGTTCTTGGTGATCCATGCATTGGCATAGAACTCTTGAACCATTAAGATCCCGACTTGTTGAATGGGGTTGGTGAGAATTTCCAACCTCTTCTTCGAATCTCATGTCGGATCTCCGGATATTCACCATTTTTGAGCTTGAAGGGGACCTCGGGGATCACCTTCTTCTTGGCCACAACTTCATAGAAGTGGTCTTGATGGACCTTTGAGATGAATCTCTCCATCTCCCATGACTCGGATGTGGAAGATTTTGCCTTCCCTTTCCTCTTTCTTGAGATTTCTCCGGCCTTTGGTGCCATAAATGGTTATGAAAAAATAAAAAGCAACGCTTTTACCACACCAAACTTAGAAGGTTTGCTCATCCTCGAGAAAAAGAAGAAAGAAAAGAGTAGAAGAAGAAAATGAAGGAGATGGAAGGGGTTTTGTGGTTCGGCCAAGAGGGAGAAGTAGTGTGTATGTTGTGTGAAAATGAATGAGTGAAGATGGGTTTATATAGGAGTGGAGAGAGGGGTAGGGTTCGGCCATGTATGGGTGGGTTTGGGAGGGGAAGTGGTTTGAATTTGAATGGTGAGGTAGGTGGAGTTTTATGATGGATGGATGTGGATTGGTGAAGAGATTATGGAGAAGAGGGTAGGATTTGATAGGTGAGGGGTTTTTGGGGAAGAGGTATTGAGGTGATTGGTGAAGGGTATTTGGGGAAGGGTGTTATGGGAAGGTGTGAAGAAGAGAGAGATAGATGAGGTAGGTGGGGATCCTGTGGGGTCCACAGATCCTGAGGTGTCAAGGATTTCTCATCCCTGCACCATATTGGCGTGTAAACGCCCCCTTGATTGCCAATCCTGGCGTTAAACGCCAGGTTGCTGCCCATTTCTGGCATTTAACGCCAGCTTTTCTCCCCTTTCTGGCGTTTAAACGCCAGCTCTGTGCCCATTTCTGGCGTTAAACGCCCCAACGCCAGCTCTGTGCCCCTTACTGGCGTTTAAACGCCAGTAAGCTTCTCCTCCAGGGTGTGCTATTTTTAATACTATTTTTCATTCTGTTTTTGCTTTTTTAGTTGTTTTTGTGACTTCACATGATCATCAACCTACAGAAAACATAAAATAACAATAGAAAATAAAGAGATATGATTAAATAAAATTAGGTTGCCTCCCAACAAGCGCTTTTTTAATGTCAATAGCTTGACAGTGGGCTCTCGTGGAGCCTCACAGATACTCAGAGCATGATGATGGCCTCTCAACACCAAACTTAGAGTTTGAATGTGGGGGCTCTATTTGACTCTCCATTGAGAGAAGCTTTTCATACGTCCTCTCCCTGGTAACAGAGGGAGATCTTTGAGCTTTAAACACAAGGGAGTCCTCATTCACTTGAAGGACCAATTCTCCTCTGTCAACATCAATCACAGCTTTTGTTTGTGGCTAGGAAGGGCCTACCAAGGATGATGGATTCATCCTTAAACTTCCCAGTGTCTAGGATTATGAAATCAACAGGGGTGTAGTGGCCTTCAACCTTTACCAAGACATCCTCTACAAGTCTATAAGCTTGTTTCCTTGAATTGTCTGTTAGCTCTAGTGAGATTCTTGTAGCTTGTACATCACGGATCCCTAGCTTCTCTGTCACAGAGAGTGGCATGAGGTTTATGCTTAACCCTAGGTCACACAGAGTCTTCTCAAAAGTCATGGTGCCTATGGTACAAGGTATTGAGAACTTCCCAGGATCCTGTCTCTTCTGAGGTAATCTCTGCCTAGTCAAGTCATCCAGTTCTTTGGTGAGCAAGGGGGTTCATCCTCCCAAGTCTCATTACCAAATAACTTGGCATTTAGCATCATGATTGCTCCAAGGTACTTAGCAACTTGCTCTTCAGTAACATCTTCATCCTCTTCAGAGAAAGAATACTCATCAGAGCTCATGAATGGCAAAAGAAAATTTAATGGAATCTCTATGGTCTCTGTATGAGCCTCAGATTCCCATGGTTCCTCATTAGGGAACTCTTTGGAGGCCAGTGGACGTCCATTGAGGTCTTCCTCGGTGAAATCACTGCCTTTCCCTCCTCTATGCATTCGGCCATATGGGACGTATTTATGGCCTTGCATTCTCTCTTTGGGTTCTCTTCTGTATTGCTTGGGAGAGTACTAGGAGGGAGTTCAGTAACTTTCTTACTCAGCTGACCCACTTGTGCCTCTAAATTTCTAATAGAAGACCTTGTTTCAGTCATGAAACTTAGAGTGGTCTTAGATAGATCAGAGACTACAGTTGCTAAGTCAGAGTGGCTCTGCTTAGAATTCTCTATATATTGCTGAGAAGATGATGGAAAAGGCTTGCCATTGCTAAACCTATTTCTTCCACCATTACTGTTATTAAAGCCTTGTTGAGGCCTCTGTTGGTCCTTCCATGAGAGATTTGGATGGTTTCTCCATGAAGGATTATAGGTGTTTCCATAGGGTTCTCCCATGTAATTCACCTCTTCCATTGCTGGGTTCTCAGGATCATAAGCTTCTTCTTCGGATGAAGCTTCTTTGGTACTGCCTGTTGCTGCTTGCATGCCAGACAGACTCTGAGAGATCATATTGACTTGCTGAGTTAATATTTTGTTCTGAGCCAATATGGCATTCAGAGTATCAATCTCAAGAACTCCTTTCTTCTAATTTGTCCCATTATTCACGGGATTCCTTTCAGAAGTGTACATGAATTGGTTATTTGCAACCATCTCAATGAGTTCCTGAGCTTCTGCAGGCGTCTTCTTCAGATGAAGAGATCCTCCAGCAGAGCTGTCCAATGACATCTTGGACAGTTCAGACAGACCATTATAGAAGATATCTATGATGCTCCATTCAGAGAGCATGTCAGATGGACACCTTCTGATCAATTGCTTGTATCTTTTCCAAGCTTCATAGAGGGGTTCACCTTCCTTCTGTCTGAAGGTCTGGACTTCCACTCTAAGCTTACTCAATTTTTGAGGTGGAAAGAATTTGGCCAGAAAAGCACTGACCAGCTTTTCCCAAGAGTTCAGGCTTTCCTTAGGTTGTGAATCCAACCATATCCTAGCTCTGTCTCTTACAGCAAAAGGGAAGAGCATAAGTCTGTAGACCTCAGGGTCAACCTCATTGGTTTTGACAGTGTCACAGATTTGTAAGAATTCAGTTAAGAACTGATAGGATCTTCCAATGGAAGTCCATAAAACTTGCAATTCTGTTGCATTAGAGAAACTAATTGAGGCTTCAGCTCAAAGTTGTTTGCTCCAATGGCAGGGATAGAGATGCTTCTTCCATAGAAGTCGGGAGTAGGTGCAGTAAAGTCACCAAGCACCTTCCTTGCATTGTTGGCATTGTTGTTGTTTTCGGCTGCCATGGCTTCTTCTTGTTTGAAAATTTCTGTTAAGTCATCTCTAGAGAGTTGTACTTTAGTTTCTCTTAGCTTTTTCTTCAAGGTCCTTTCAGGTTCAGGATCAGTTTCAACAAAAATGCCTTTGTCCTCGCTCCTGCTCATATGAAAGAGAGGAGAAGAAAGTATGGAATCCTCTATGTCACAGTATAGAGATTCCTTGAGATGTCAGAGGAAAAGAAGAATAGAAGGAGGAGGTAGAAAGGAGAGAATTCGAACTTATAGAGAGAGGGAGTCCGAATTACACATTGAGGAAGAGTGCTAGTCCCTTAAATAGAAGAAGGTAAGAAGGGGGAAAAGAATTTTCGAAATTAAATTTTGAAAGATTTTGAAATAATTAAAAGAAATTTTGAAAAAAAAATTGATTGATGATTTTCGAAAATTAAAATTGAGAAAGTAGTTAAGTGATTTTGAAAAAGATTTTGAAATTAGAAATCAAAAAGATATGATTAAAAATCATTTTTGAAAAAGATGTGGTTGAGAAGATATGATTGAGAAAATATGATTTTAAAAAGATATGATTGACAAAAAATTAAAAAGATTTGATTTTTAAAATTAATGTTTTGGCTAACAAGAAATTTAAAAGATATGATTCTAAAATTCAAATATTGAACCTTTCTTAACAAGGAAGAAATTTTTGAATCAAATCACTAATTGTTAGCAAGGATTTTTGAAAATAGTAAAAAATGGAAAGAATTTGATTTGGAAAAGATATGATTGAAAAGATATGATTTGAAAAAGATTTTATTTTGAAAAATTATGAAAATTTGAAAAATATTTGAATTAAAAACAAAATCTTTCCTTCTGTGCCCTCCTGGCGTTAAACGCCCAGAATGGTATCCATTCTGGCGTTTAACGCCCAAAATACTACCCTTTTGGGCGTTTAACGCCCAGCCAGGTACCCTGGCTGGCGTTTAAACGCCAGTTTTCCTTCCTCACTGGGCGTTTTGAACGCCTAGCTTTTTCTGTGTAATTCCTCTGCTGCATGTTCTTAATCTTCAATTCTCTATATTATTGACTTGAAAAGACATAATTTTGAAAAAAAAAATTTTGAATTTTTAATGATGAGAAACAACAAAATGAAACTAATCATGGAAAATCAAGATCAAAACAAATAATGCATGTAAGACACCAAACTTATAAGTTTGTATACTAGGGACAACAACAAATTGAGAATGCATATGAAAAACAACAAAACACACAAGACAAGAGAATTTAAAGATCAGAGCAAGGAAATCATCAAGAATAACTTGAAGATTAATAAAGAACATAATGCATATATTCGAAAATTGTAAGAAATAAGACATGCAGGACACCAAACTTAAAATTGACACTAGATTCAAACAAGAGACATAGATTATTTTTGGTTTTATGATTTTATAAAAAAATTTTGTGATTTTTCGAAAATTATTTGGAAAAGAAAATAAAGATTTCAAAGTTCTTAATAAGAATTCCAGGAATCATGCAATGTTAGTCTAAAGCTTCTGTCTAAAAAGATTAGACATGACTAGCCAGGCTTCAGCAGGACATTACATACAACAGCCAAATTGATGAGAATCAATCAGCTTTTATGATGATAAAAACATCATCTGAAACTCTAGAATTCATTCTTAAAACTTCTGAAGAATAAAATAAAGTTACCTAATCTAAGCAACAAGATGAACTGTCAGTTGTCCAAACTCGAACAATCCCCGGCAACGGCGCCATAAACTTGGTGCACGAAATTGTGATCATCAATGGCGCCAACAACTTGGTACGCACAATTGTAATCTCAACTCTTTGTCACAACTTCGCACAACTAACCAGCAAGTGCACTGGGTCGTCCAAGTAATAAACCTTACGTGAGTAAGGATCGATCCCACGGAGATTGTGGGCTTGAAGCAAGCTATGGTCATCTTGTAAATCTCAGTCAGGCGGATTCAAATGGTTATGGAGAATTGATAATTAAAAGATGAATAAAATATAAAATAAGATAGAGATACTTATGTAATTCATTGGTGAGAATTTCAGATAAGCGTATGAAGATGCTTTGTTCCTCCTGAACTTCTGCTTTCCTATTGTCTTCATCCAATCATTCATACTCCTTTCCATGGCAAGCTGTATGTTGGGTTTCACCGTTGTCAATGACTACCTCCCGTCCTCTCAGTAAAAATGGTCCAAATACACTGTCACCGCATGGCTAATCATCTGTCAATTCTCGATCATGTTGGAATAGGATCCATTGATCCTTTTGCGTCTGTCACTACGCCCAACACTCGCGAGTTTGAAGCTCGTCACAGTCATCCCTTCCCAGATCCTACTCGGAATACCACAGATAAGGTTTAGACTTTCCGGATCTCAGGAATGGCCGCCAATAATTCTAGCATATACCATGAAGGTTCCAATCTTAGATTAGAAATCCAAGAGATACACATTCAAGCTTGTTTGCATGTAGAACGGAAGTGGTTGTCAAGCACGCGTTCATAGGTGAGAATGGTGATGAGTGTCACATAATCATCACATTCATCATGTTCTTGAGTGCGAATGAATATCTTAGAATAAGAATAAGCTTGAATCAAATAGAAAAACAATAGTACTTTGCATTAATTCATGAAGAACAGCAGAGCTCCACACCTTAATCTTTGGGGTGTAGAAACTCCACCATTGAAAATACATAAGTGAAAATAGGGTAGACATGGCCGAGTGGCCAGTCTACCATGGAGGTCTCAGAACGTAAAAAATTACATAATGTGTTCCAGAGATGAAAATACAATAGCAAAAGGTCATATTTATAGAGAACTAGTAGCCTAGGGTTTACAGAAATGAGTAAATGATGCAGAAATCTACTTCCGGGCCCACTTGGTGTGTGCTTGGGCTGAGTGTTGAAGCTTTCACATGTAGAGACTTTTCTTGGATTTAAACGCCAGCTTTTGTGCCAGTTTGGGCGTTTAACTCTAGCTTTTATGCCAGTTCTGGCGTTTTGACGCCAGAATTTTTATGCTGACTTGGAACGCTGGTTTGGGCCATCAAATCTCGGGAAAAGTATGAACTATTATATATTGCTAGAAAGCCCAGAATGTCTACCTTCCAACGCAATTGAGAGCGCACCAATTAGGCTTCTGTAGCTCTAGAAAATCCACTTCGAGTTCAGGGAGGTCAGAATCCAACAGCATTTGCAGTCCTTTTTCAGCTTCTGAATCAGATTTTTGCTCAGGTCCCTCAATTTCAGCCAGAAAATACATGAAATCACAGAAAAACACAAAAACTCATAGTAAAGTCCAGAAATGTGATTTTTATTTAAAAACTAATAAAAATATAATAAAAACTGACTAAAACATACTAAAAACTACCTAAAAACAGTGCCAAAAAGCGTATAAATTATCCGCTCATCATGGATCAAGTTATGCTTTACTGTTTTAGAAATGCTTTAAGTTGAATCTTCTGATGGGTATGAAGTTCTAGGATTGCCTCTGGCGTCCTGGGGTCTTATATCTTACATCACTGGGCACTGTTACCATACTGAGAACCTCTGGTTCTCATACCATATTTCTGTTGTGTTTTTCAGATGCAGGTCGTGATGAGAGGACTTTTGTGTGGTTTAGAATTCACAAATGAATTCTCGTTGTAAGTATAGTTTCTAAACCAACAATAGTCCTTTCATACAAAAATTTGGTTGTCACAAGTAACAAACCTCTAAAATTATAAACCGAAGTATTGAACCTCGGGTCGTTCTCCCTAGGAATTGCAATAAAGTGCCTTGTTATTGGTTATGAGTTATGTTTGGGGTTTTTGAGATTTTAAACAAGAAATATAAATGGCAATGAAAATAAACTAACAACTAAAAAGGCCATGGCAAGGTTTGGTGGTCAAGGATCTCTATCCTAATCACTAACCACAACATGAGAATTGGCAAGGATCAACCCCATTAAGTCATCCTCTAACTAATAAAGGAAAGTCAAATGAGCTATGTCAATCCAAGTCCATAAGTCCTAGTTCTCCACCAAATCAATTAGTGAGATCTAGAGTTAATGGCTCCCAATCGTCAATCACTTGGACATTAGTGACTCAAAAGTTCCTAAGTTACCTTCCCAAGCCAAGAGCATAAAAATCTACACTAAAGTCCAACCAAGCATTTCATTAAACACTTGGAAGGCACAAAAGGAAAGCAAAGTAAAATTGCAAGGAAAGTAAATCTACACTACTCAATTGCAAGGAATTAAACACAACAAATCAAATGAACAATAAAGAGACATGAATCATAAATTGCATTGAAATAAAAATAGAAGAACAAAAGTGCATCAATATAAAAGTAGAGAATAACATGAATTAAATGCAAAACTAGGAAGAGAAAAGGTAGAAGAAGAAGAATTACATAAGGAAAAGTAAATCAAAACATGAATTAAACCTAGATCTAAGAAATTCTAAACTAGATCTAACCTAATCCTAATCCTAGAGAGAAGAGAGAGCTTCTCTCTCTAAAACTAACTAAAACTACTCCTAAAACTTAAACTATGACTAATAATCAAAAGTATGTTAATTTCCCTTCAATCCTTGGCTTAAATAGCATCAGAAATGAGTTGGATTGGTCCTACAAGGCATCTAAAATCGTTGGCCACAAGTTGCATTAATTGAAGCATGTGCAACCATCGGCGCGTACACGTACCGTGCGCGTGCGTGCTGCTATGCACAATGCAACTATAACAAATCTTATATCATTTTGAAGCCCCAGATATTAGCTTTCCAATGCAACTGGAACCGCATCATTTGGACCTCTGTAGCTCAAGTTATGGTCGATTAATGGTGAAGAGGTCAGCTTGACAGCTTTTGCAATTCCTTCATCTCTTCATGAGTCCTCCATTTTTACATGCTTTTCCTTCATTCCCTTGACCCAATATTTGCCTCCTAAACCTGAAATCACTTAACAAATATATCAAGGCATCTAATGGAATCAAAGGTAAATCAAAATTAAACAATTAAGGGCCTAAAAAGCATGTTTTCACACTTAAGCACAAATTATGAGACAATCATGAAATCATGCTATTTCATTGAATAAATGTGGGTAAAAGGTCATAAAATCTCCTAAAGTCAATACAAGATAAACCCTAAAAATGGAGTTTATCAACCTCCCTACACTTAAACCAAGCATGTCCTCATGCTTAAACCAAGAGAGAAACAAGGGGTATCAACATTTATTCAATGAAATCTAACTAAATGTACCCTACCTATATGCAACTATCTACATGAATGCAATTTCTTGGTCAAAATAAATCAATTCCCAAGAATAGATATATGCACAAGGGCCAAAGGTATTAACAACCATGCCAAACCACAATCGAATTGAGCTATTAAATATTTTTATAAACTTGCATGAAGAATGATGATCATAGGTGAAAACATGTAATTGAGCATCAAACCCTCACCGGATGTGTTTGCACTCTATTCTCTCAAGTGTTTAGGGTTGATTCACTCAATTCTCCCCTAATCATGCTTTCCAAGGTTTGTTTTTCTTCTGACAATCAACATTTATTTTATGCATGTATACACCTATCATGAGGTCTTTTCATTGGTTGTAATGGGGCTAGGGTCAAGGTATGATGCATATTTGGTCAAGTGAGCTTGAAATTTGAATCTTTGATAAGTTTAGACGTCCCACCTAGCCTATGACATCCTACACAATTCAAAGCTAACCTAACTACCCATTTTTCACTTTTTAACATACTCATGCATTTTCTTTTTATTTCACAACTCATATGCATTGATTTTATTGAGTTTCGCTTTGCTTTGGGGCATTTTTGTCCCCTTTTTATTTCTTTTCTTTTTTCTTTTTTTTCTTCCTTTTTCTATAAATATTTTTTCTTTTCTTTTATTTTTCTCATTTTTTTTATTTTTACAAGAACATCAATGCATAAGGCTTTATATTCATTACACATGAGCATGTACCCAATTCCCAATATTTTTAACAAAAATATAAAACTACCCTTTTATTCCCTCAATGTCCCAAGGTTTCCACACTTGAATGATACACACACACTAGCCTAAGCTAATCAAAGATCCAAATAAAGAACATTTGTTATTTTTCGCTTTAAGGCTTGTAATGTGCTAAAATGAAGAATAAGTGGGTTAATCGTAGGCTCAAATTGGCTAACAATGGAGAGTAAACGGTAGGCTATTTGGGTAAGTGAGCTAATGAAATGATGGTCTCAATCATATAAATGCATGAATACACAAAATAATGGACATAAAGAATCAAACAAATCAAGGATTACAATCATAGAAAGAGAATAATGCACACAATTAGGCTCAAATCTCACTTGCTTGTGTTCTTAGCTCAAAAACATGATCCACAATATATATAATTCAAGCAAGTCCTATGAGAAGTTTTCACTCAAATCAATTGGTTCCCTATAGATAGAAATCTTGAAGAACCTCATTATTTTGACTAAGCTTATTGTGTGTGTGTGTATATATATATATGCAAAAATAAGAAAATGAAACAAAAATTCTAAAATACCTAAAAAAATGAAATGCAAAGGTGTTGAGATTAGAAAATTGTCACCCAAAATCGCCGACTGGTCGGACGACCTCCCCACACTTGAAGATTGCACCGTCCTCGGTGCATGCGAAGAAGAGCAATGTGGATGGGTTGTTACAATTGATGAGCTCCTTCAAAAGGTTGTGCGGATGACTTGTTTGTTGCCCCATTTAGAAACTTTCCTTTTCTTCCTTCTTGGTGGCCAACCTAAAAGGAAAGAAAAAGAAAGAAAATCAAGCCTATAGCAAAGATATCAAAGCAAATGGAGCATAGGCGGAGGCTAATGCCAAATAAAAGTAGGGTTCTCATTACATGTTAGCTACGCATGTAAATGAGAAAGCAATATAGGCAAAGGGCATATCAACTAATACTTGATGCAAGAGCAAAATCAAAGCATAAAGAGCACTCAAAAGCATCAAGTTCGAACAAGAAAGAGTGGGTCATGAAAGACAATATGAGGTCATATCAATGCACAAAGACACAATTGTCATAAAAGATTGAAGCATTGATTTAAAAGTTTCATCACCCATCAATATCAAACAGGTCATGAAGCACCAAAGCAATTCAAGAATGCTCAACAATTGAGTAAGAGAATTCAACACCATTATGAAAATAAGAAACTCGAAAAAAATGAAGTAAAAACAAGCTATAAAAACAAAATGAAAATATAAAGAATAAAAGTATGCGAATGTAATGGACAAAAGAAAATGGAAGATTAGAAAAAAAACTCTTTTTTTTACCGGTGCGGACGCGTCATGCACGCTTACGCGCCGATGTGCATTTTGGCCGAAGGGCGCGTACGCACCAGGTGCGCGCACGCGTGGATGAGTTGTGTAGGCATGGGTGCGGACACATACAGTGCGCGTCCGCGTGGTGTGAGTTGGGCCAAAGGCTTAGTGCTAGCCCAGAGATGGCACAACTCTCGGGTTGTATGCCTGGAAACTGCATCAGTGGATCGGCGCGCACGCGGCATGTGCGTGGGGGTGCGCATTGCAAAAATAGGTGTATCGGCGCGTATGCGCGCAGTGCGCGCACGGTGCAAGAGGTTATGCCCTTGGCCTAGTGTTGGCGCGAGAGTGGCCCAACTCTCTGGAAAATGTATGGGCCTGTATCCGTGTATGGGCGCGCGCACGCACAGCGTGCATACGCGTCCCTGACCCCTTTTTTTTTTTTCAGAAATACTAAAAACAGCCTAAAATCTCCCTAACACTACCTACAACTCCAAAATCAACTACAAATGAAAAATTATAAAATTCTTTTTGGTTGTTGAAGAGTTTTCAAAAAAAACAAGGAAACTTGCATCACAAGTAACTAACAACTAATTTATTGAAACAAGTATATGGAAAGAAAACTACCTACAATGGTAACTCAAATCACTTATTAATCAAGTCTACAAGAGAGTGGAAAGAGTTTACCATGGTGGGGTGTCTCCCACCTAGCACTTTTGTTTATTGTCCTTAAGTTGGACTTATGGGGAGCTCCTCTCAAGGCGGCTTGCGCTTGAAGCTATCTTTGAACATCCACCAATGCTTGAGTCTCTAATAAGCTCCATTCTTCAATTTTAATATCTTCAAGCCTTGATGGAGTTCTTCACAAACCATGAGCTCCCAAATTTGATTTTCCTTGTGAGATCCAGGATCCCACACTTTGTTTTGACACTCGTCCTTGAATTGGTCATCATTATTCCATCCGGGTGGCATGGCCTTGGAATTCTCAAAGAAGCTTCCAAACAACTTCCTAGACCCATGCAATTTGGTTCCACACCAACCATTGTTCTTGAATTTTGAGCTTGCAACCGTCATGAGCTTAGAATGATGTTTCCAATCACTACACAACTCTTTCCTACTCTTAACTCCACAAAGAGCTCTAAGTTAACCATCATTTTTAATCAAACCATATTCAAGTGAGAAAGTAAAGCTTAGGGATAAGAGTTTTACCCACTTGAATGTTGTGTAGGATGGTGACTTAGGAAGGGGTGGTCCCAATGATCTTGCAAGCTCCATTCCCTTGTGCTCTTTCTTGACTATCTCCACCTCTTCGCAAGCTTCTTTAATTTCGACATTTTCCCTTTTATCACTTGGCTTGGTGTTGTCTTCAAGAACTTCGATTTCTTGCCCAATGGGAGGTGATTCCATTTCGGATAGGAATTCATTGATGAATGAATCCATCTTTTGATCAACCTCTTCATATTCTTCAATTTCGATATACACCATGTCCGCTTTTTCCTCTTGGTAGCTCTCTTCCGATTCACTCTCTTTCTCATTGCTCACCAAGGGTATGGAAGGTTGTGCATATTCTTCTATAATTTCAACTTCATGTCCAATGGGAAAGGATTCAATTGTAGATATAAATTCATCCATGATTGAATCCATCTCTTGATAAACCTCTTTCAAGTCTCCAACTAAGATATGCCTTGGAGGTTGCGCACCCTCCTCGACATCAATATCAAGCTTCTTGGAAGAGTGCTCCATGATGCTACATTCCCATGGACTTTCAACATCTCCTAAATCTTCAACCACTTCTTCCTTTTCTTCAATAACCATAGGCTTCTCTAATTGTTCCAACACAAAATTTGACTCTTCCTTCTTCTCCATCAGATTTTTCAATCTCTCCTTCATGCTATGCTCTTCAATTGATTCCTCACATGTGGCTATGGAAGCACCTTGAGTGTTCAAGCATTGGTAGGCTAAAATATGCACTACCTTGGTCAAGTTAGTCACAAACTCTAGGGTGTTCCTTTGCATATCCACTTGTCCTTGAAGTAGCAAGGTGAGAGAATCATCTATTGGGGCTTGGGGTGGATAAAAGGGTTCATCATTTTGGAGAGAGGGTTCATAGTAAGAAGGTGGTTCTTCTTGATAAGAGTATGGAGATGGTGTGCATTGAGGTGGTTCTTGGTAATAGTCATGATGGAATTGTGGTGGTTCCAAAGGTTTTTGCTCATAATGGTCATACGAATATGGTATGGGTAATTGGTCATGAAAGGCTTGTGAGTATGGTTGAGGTTCATGTTGAGGATAAGAATCCTAGGCATATGATGGTGGTAATTGATTGTCATCAAAAGATTCACCATAGCCATTGAATTGACATGCATTAGGATGGTGATTATACCTATACGTATCCGGAGGTTGTTGCCAATAGGAGTGATCAATTCCTTGAGTCTCTTCCCATCTTTGTTGGTTCCATCCTTGGTACATGTTATCATTAAAGTTCACATTTTCTAAAACACAATTAGAACCAAACTCATAGCCAAGGTGAGAATTCATAATGGAAAAACAAAATAAAACTAACAAAATCTAGGAAACAAGCAAAATACAAACCTATTCACACTATTCACATATATACAATAACCAATAACATAACACCATTGTAATTCTCCGGCAACGGCGCCATTTTGATGAGAGGACTTTTGTGTGGTTTAGAATTCACAAATAAATTCTCGTTGCAAGTATAGTTTCTAAACCAACAATAGTCCTTTCATACAAAAATTTGGTTGTCACAAGTAACAAACCTCTAAAATTATAAACCGAAGTATTGAACCTCGGGTCATTCTCCCTAGGAATTGCAATAAAGTGCCTTGTTATTGGTTATGAGTTATGTTTGGGGTTTTTGAGATTTTAAACAAGAAATATAAATGGCAATGAAAATAAACTAACAACTAAAAAGGCCATGGCAGGGGTTGGTGGTCAAGGATCTCTATCCTAATCACTAACCACAACATGAGAATTGGCAAGGATCAACCCCATTAAGTCATCCTCTAACTAATAAAGGAAAGTCAAATGAGCTATGTCAATCTAAGTCCATAAGTCATAGTTCTCCACCAAATCAATTAGTGAGATCTAGAGTTAATGGCTCCCAATCATCAATTACTTGGACATTAGTGACTCAAGAGTTCCTAAGTTACCTTCCCAAGCCAAGAGCATAAAAATCTACACTAAAGTCCAACCAAGCATTTCATCAAACACTTGGAAGGCACAAAAGGAAAGCAAAGTAAAATTGCAAGGAAAGTAAATCTACACTACTCAATTGCAAGGAATTAAACACAACAAATCAAATGAATAATAAAGAGACATGAATCATAAATTGCATTGAAATGAAAATAGAAGAACAAAAGTGCATCTGTAACGACCCAATTTCTGGTACGTCATGATCATACTAGAAACTGAGCGCTACCAACTTGTCTACCTAATTATTATCTATTATTTATTATATGAGCCTGATTCGTTGTTAAAAGCGTAGTTATTTTACGAGGTACTTTTTTTAAAAAAAAACGTTTGGATTAACAAACAGTATCATTCATAATCAATTCACAACTAATAATATATAAAACAATTATAAACAACCACACATAAATACATCACAAGCAGTTGACAACATTCGGTGATTCAGCCTTTATTAGAATATAGACTGTTAGTTAGAACACCCCTAGACATAGCTAGATAATAACTATATACATATATACATACAACATCCCAGGTCCTGACCTGTTCAAGAGGTCCCTAAGCTGGCACCTAGGCTAGCCTAGACTCTATACTCACTTAGTCCCTCTAAACTTCTCAACCGAGGGAAAATACGTTCTAAGTCTTCAAAACTCAAGTCAGGTAGATCGTCATCAAAAAGTAGAACATCATCTGCTACTCCTCTGCACGTTCAGACTTTTTCACAGGACGTCTCTCTGGTACCTCATGATGTAGCCACACAATAGGAATTTCGTACACAGAATTTATGTTAAAGTGCGCATACGAACGGGGTGCAGACGTTGGTTGGTCTCACAGTATATACATATGAACAGAGAACGGGATTCACCCTAGACTTAGAAGACTACCTAGAGCGGAATTCTCTTTGTGAACGGTCATCATCGAACTACGGAAGTGTACCCAAGCTTCCATCTGAAGGGGGAAGGGAGAGAGAAGGGGTAAGAACTTGGGAGTTCTTAGTAGGGTCGGGGTTATTAGTTAAGTTCATTAATTCCGTGTTGTTTAGCAGACAAATAGCAGAATACAAGAAGCAGTAAATAGAAGATACATATAAATAGAGGAAATAGAGAAAATAGAAAACAGAACACAAATAGAAAAATACAGAAAATACAACACAGACACAGAGAATAGAATACAAACAAGGAAAGCATACATTCATACAACAATCATAACAGAGGAAAATGCACAGCCAAGTATGATGCATGTCTA
The DNA here is from genome assembly GCF_059453495.1 of Arachis ipaensis. Taxonomy (NCBI): domain Eukaryota; kingdom Viridiplantae; phylum Streptophyta; class Magnoliopsida; order Fabales; family Fabaceae; genus Arachis; species Arachis ipaensis. Next base: position 119,827,366 of record NC_142435.1, on the reverse strand, counting down.
GCCCTAGTGCAGGTAATGAGCTCATCTGTCGGTTACATACCTGCTCCCGACGTTACCCAGCAACCTCTGTCTGGATAAGGCTTTCCTGTTGGCAATATCCACTGCAAGCAACCTTTGTCTTGCAGGGTATCCACTGCAAGCAACCTTTGTCTTGCAGGGCGGTACTTATTAGCCGATATACGCCCAACAGACTCACTATAAGCAACCTCTGTCTTATAGGAGCAACAACATACTCACTGTAAGCAACCTCTGTCTTACAGGAGCAACAACACACTCACTGTAAGCAACCTCTGTCTTACAGGAGCACACTCATCTCGATACCTCTGTAAGCAACCTCTGTCTTACAGCAAAGCATTATAGCAAGGTATCCCAGGAAAGCGTTCTCAGTGGTCGTACCACCATTTATCTGACTGCCTCTCTGCAGCAGATTCTTACATAATCATTCTCATTATCATCATTCATTAACATTCTCATTATTCATCATCACTTTCACATTCTTATGCAGTACCTCTTTCTTTCTCTGTTCAATCATGCTATACAAACTCTACAGCTTTTACTTTTACAACATCTTAATTCAAACCATTTCTCTTTATCACATTACTCTTTTCTCTTTGTCTTTTTACTTTGCTCTGATTACTCTTTTCTCTGTATCCTTTATTCTGCTCTGGTTACTCTGTTCTCTGTGTTTCTTTACTCTGCTCTGATTTCTCTGTTTAACGTATGTATTTAAAGCTTATGTAAATTTCGGTATGAATAGTTAGTCTGTCCCAAGTATAGGTTCATTAAGTCTATACTGAAACAGTTTAACTTTTCATATTATACCTAACCCTATTCGCAATTCCAGGACTAACTATGTTGCCCTAGTTCGTTCACTAGTCTCTGTCTGTTTTTCTGTCGTTAAAACTTTACAGACTTTTCTTTCGATTTTTATCTTTTCTTCAACTTTTTATCTTTTCTTTATCTTTGCCTCACTATCATGTTATTACCACTCCCTAAGTGTTTTATGAAGGTAATTATGAGATTCTGCACTTAAAGTTGTCTTTCTAAAGCTTTTACAGAAAACTGCCTTTTCCGCATTATTTTATTATTTTTATTAAAATATTATTTTTAATTAAATATTATTATTTAATATTTTTTTATTTTTTTATTATTTTATCATTAAATTTTCGAAAATTAACTTACTTTTACTTTTAACCTTTAAAATTCACTTTTTACCACCCGTAACTTTTAATATTTCTACTTTTACCACCCTAACTTTCAGAAATTACCATATAACCCTTTAAACACCAAAAATTTTACTTCCTTGCCCTTTCTAAGATCTAAAAGGTGTTCTTCAATGTTCTTCACCATACTCAAAGTGTTCTTCGTGTTCTTCGTATATTCTTCAAATTCTTTCTCTGTTTTTACCCGTTTTTCAGTCTTTTCAGCAACCGATTTTTACCAAAATTTTAAATAAATTTCCAGCCACTAAAACCCCATCTTTTCTACATGATTTTAACGCAAATTGAACCTCAATTTAAGCTCTAGGGTTTCGTTTTCCATCAGCCACAAGAACACACATTCATAGCTTGAATTTCATCAAATTTCATCAAAATTTCACCAAAATTTCAACAAGAATTACTCATACAAACAATCAATTTCAAGCACAGCCAAACCATATCATAATCACACAACTCAAACACAATCAATCAAGATTAAATTTGTCAATCCCTACCTGGTTTTGCTGCTCCTAATTCGGTTAAACTTTTAGGTGGTCCTTAAGCACTTTTTCCTCTTAAATCACATCAAGAAAACACATATTTAACCATGTTTCCTTGAAACCGAATCAAAAGAGAGATGGTGCAGCCAACTCACCTTGATTCCAGCCTTGATAAGTCATATGATCAAGTAGAGAAAGAAGAGAGGATCATTTTGGTCTGATTGAAATTTTGATTTGAGTTTTAGTTCAGCAGAAATCAAGCTTTGAAGATTTGGAACTAAGAACTTTTCTCTCTTTTTCTCTCTTTTTCTCTCTACCTATTTTCGGCCACAAAGTGAAAATGAGCCAGCCTTGAGGGTTTTGGGGGTATAGGGTGAGTTGTGATTGGTTGGCTTGGAGGTGGGTTAAAATAATATTAAAATATCTCAGGTGTATAACTACTAAAACTAGATGTATCGGAACACTTATAAAAACATCTCTAAAAATTATTTTCTGAGCTACTAGCATAAATGACACTAGTAACAAATTTATTATGAGAATAAAACATGTATGATAAGGCCTTAGCATTGCTAAAGTCATCAGAGAGTGCTGGTGCTAAGCTGCACCAGTAAATTGTGAACCCGGTTAAACCGGTTTTCTGTTTTTAACTAAAACTGATCAGGTAACCTTATAATATCATTCAAGAAGCTTCTAATACTAATATAATGATAATATCATCCTATTATCTCTCTTCTCTCATAAATCGGGTCCGGTTTGTCAAACTGAGACTATTTACGAAAAACCGAATCAAAACTCCTAACCGATACGGTTCAAAAACTAGGTTCTTCGTGACTGCGTTATTGAGATTGCCTCATAAAAGGTTCTATCTTAAATATGACATAATGACAATGAGAATTGAGATACTTGATGATATATCAGAGGTTCTCCCCTTACTGATCTTCCGGAGGATTTCGTGCCTTCGGAAAAGATCTCGCATACTCGAAAATCGGGGTTGTTACAACATCAATATAAAAGTAGAGAATAACATGAATTAAATGAAAAACTAGGAAGAGAAAAGGTAGAAGAAGAAGAATTACATAATAAAAAGTAAATCAAAGTATGGAATTAAACCTAGATCTAAGAAATTCTAAACTAGATCTAACCTAATCCTAATCCTAGAGAGAAGAGAGAGCTTCTCTCTCTAAAACTAACTAAAACTACTCCTAAAACTTAAAATATGACTAATGATCAAAAGTATGTTAATTTTCCTTCAATCCTTAGCTTAAATAGCATCATAAATGAGTTGAATTGGGCCCACAAGGCTTCTAAAATCGCTGGCCACGAGTTGCATTAAGTGAAGCATGTGCAACCATCGGCGCGTACACGTACCGTGCGCGTGCGTGCTGCTATGCACAATGCAACTATGACAAATCTTATATAATTTCAAATCCCCGGATGTTAGCTTTCCAACGCAACTGGAACCGCATCATTTGGACCTTTGTAGCTCAAGCTATGGTCGATTAAGTGTGAAGAGGTCAGCTTGACAGCTTTTGCGATTCCTTCATCTATTCATGAGTTCTTCATTTTTACATGCTTTTCCTTCATTCCCTTGACCTAATCTTTGCCTCCTAAACCTGAAATCACTTAACAAACATATCAAGGCATCTAATGGAATCAAAGGTAAATCAAGATTAAACAATTAAGGGCCTAAAAAGTATGTTTTCACACTTAAGCACAAATTAGGAGACAATCATGAAACCATACTATTTCATTGAATAAATGTGGGTAAAAGGTCATAAAATCTCCTAAAGTCAATGCAAGATAAACCCTACAAATGGGGTTTATCAGGTCGCAACTCACCTCGGTGAGTTGCTTCGATGGTGACAGAGCGGAGGATCTGGACATGTTTTGGAGTTTTTTTGCTTATTTTGTATTTATCTCTCATATTTTGTCTTTTATTTTTTTCCTAGAGGCTTATTTTGAGAGAAAAACTTGTATATGTTGTTTTTAACTTCCAAACTTTTGTATGGTCTGTATATGACTATCCGGCTGGTGCGGTATTTTATAACCCACAAACTAACCGGCAAGTGCACTGGGTCGTACCAAGTAATACCTCAGGTGAGTGAGGGTCGATCCCACGAAGATTGATGGATCAAGCAACAATGATTGATTGATTGGCTTAGTTAGACAAACAGAAAAGAGTGTTTGAATATTCAAAAAGCATTAAACAGAAGACAGAGAAATGATTAAGTTGTGAATAAAATATGGGGAAGGCAGTTAAGGTTTCAGAGTTATCTATTTTTCCGGATTAACTTTTCTTACTAACTATTTTAATCATGTAGGATTTAATTTATGGCAAACTATATGTGACTAGACCCTAATTCCTTAGACTTTTCTAGTCTCCTCTAAAATTCATCAACAGCGAATTCCTTAGTCAATTAATTCCAATTAGGGGGTGATGATCAAATTCCAGTTTATATGCCACAAAAACTCTAATTACCCAAATATAAAAAGGATTATATGTCACGTATCCCATTAAATCCAGATAATTAAAATTTAGGAGAATATGTTTTTAAGCTGTTGTTCAAGTAAAGAGCTTTTCCAAGTTATACAAGAACATAATTAGAAAGATGGTCATACTTCCGTTCCACCCAAATTCATAAGATAAAGAGCGAAAACAATTCTTAAATTATAAATCCATACATAAATTAAAATAGAAAAAGTAATAAAATCAATCCATACAAATAGACAGAGCTCCTAACCTTAACTGTGGAGGTTTAGTTGCTCATGGTTCAGAGAAAAATAAGGATTGTAAATTGGAATGGAATAATGTTGTGTTGGAATCACCCTGTTGAAATTCCCTTTTATATCTAATCCTAATTAATTTAAAATCTATCTTCTAAAACTAAAATAATATCTTTTCCTAAAAAATAATGTTTGAATTTAAATTAAAATTAATTAACAAGTCTTCAATTAATAGGTGGGGACCACTTGTTTTGTCCATCCTGCAGCTTCTAATCTGTGTTTTCTGGACTGAAAACTGAATAAAACTCTACCATAACAGAAAAGATATAAGCAACTTGATGAATCTTTAAATAGAAGCCCTGTTTTTATTTACGTCTGAACCTGCTAAGGGTCATATTTTGGTCTTCATTCCAATTCTTATCCTCATTTATCGAAGAAAAGGCATTTACAAAGAAGCCTTAATCCAAACAAGGATATACTTTATTAGTTGTTAGTGGATATCTAAATAACCTTCATTCTTCAAATATATTCAGTTTTATTCTCTATTTGTTATTTTGCAGAGATGAAGTTGTTTTTCATTGTCGAAGCTTTAGGTACTTTGGTCTATTTAAAGTATTACTGGCAAACCAATTGTTTAGATTAAATATCTCTAAACTTTTGTCCTAATTAAAAAAATGTCTCTTACAGGTGAAGGTCTTCTTTTTCGTTCTTGCCGTTCCTGAAACTGTTGCAGCAAAAATTGAGCTTTCAGATGGAGTTATACTGAGGTGTATTTTTTTCGTGGAAGCCAACTATGACCCCCTGTGAGGTTTGTCCTTCAACAAATTTGATACTTTATTTTCAGAGAAAAAATTCAATCATAGAAGTTAGAAATTTCTTGAGCTAACAATTTACTGCTGGATAACTATAATTGCAATTTACAAAAAAGTCCCTAGTTGTATAAAATGATTTATGTTATATGTATATATATTGTTGTAAACTCATGCAATATATTGTGGATGGATTTGACTGTTAATTTGCGTATCCCCATCTTTTATCAGTTTAGTGTTTCTTCTAAGACAGCTACTCAGCACTGTTCTTGATTTTCATGTTAATGATGCAGTTTGTTAGCTCTGCATTGAAACAAGCAGATTTGGAGTTTGAGCTAATACATCCGGTCCAACGGCGGGCAATCCCTCGGTTCACCAAAGCAGAGGAGAACAGTAAAACATTAGAGGATGAGGACTTAGTACCTTCAGCTCTAATTAAGTTCAAGCCATTGAAAACGGATTCTGTTGTTTTCACATGTGTTAAAAATAAATTGCTTCAAATTAGTGAGACGTTTGTAAATGCTTAAACAATTCCTTTTATATTAACAGTATTGGATTCTTCCCTAAGTTTTTTATTTTCTCTTGGTTTTGTGGGAGAATTGGATATAGATATATTTTTCTATTGTTTTAGTTTTCACATGGTATAGTAAAGTTGCTAATTAGCTAAATTCGCAAAATTGTTTTAAGATAATCATAAAAAAAAATTCGTTAATATTTTGGTTTTTAAAATAATAGATTTTTTTTATTATTCTATCTTTTTTATTAAATATTATAATCATATAGGAATAATATAATTCAGCTAACAGTTTTAATCTATTAAAATTATTCAGTTGTCCACAGTAAAACTAAAGCAAAGGCTGCAATTTATTTAAGCATCTTGATAATGACCAAATTAAAAAAGTAATACACACACAACTGTGTGCTAAGTTGCTAATTTTTTTATGGAGATGCTTTTGATAAAAAAATTTGTTATAACTTTCATAAAATAATTGCATAATGCTTTTAAAAATTAAAAAATATTAATTAATAATATAATAAAAAAATATTAATCAATAATATAATAATTTAATTTTTTAATTTAAAAACAAATAATTTGTATAATTTAAAAAAGGTATAATTAATAATAAATGAAAATATTATCTTTCTCCTAATAATATAATCATATAGAATGCTACCATTAATTAATTTGAAATTCACACTTTTTTCGTAAGTATAATGAAATTATTGATTAATACTATAATAAAGAATATCAACATAAAATTATATCCAATATATTAAGAAACAAACTATATTAACATAATTATCAAAAACAAACTAATTATGAAATTTTCATGCCTTAAGTAAATTTTAAAATATTATTCTATTCTCAAAATTTAATTTCACAATTATGTTTAATATATTAATTTCTTTAATTAGAGTATATTCATTTAACTATAATGCTTTTAAAATTAGAGAATAAATTATTAATTAATGATATAATAATTTGATTCTTTAGTCTAAGAACAAATAATTAAGTACAATTGTAGTATAACTAGTATAATTTATGTTTAGTATAAATAGTATTAAATTGGAACATTTTTTTTGAGATTAAACTAATCAAATCTTAATATTAGAATTCAGTTATTTAAATAATATCTATGGTATTGAATTCTAAACTTTAGATATTTATACATTAGAATTATTTTTGCAACGACAATCAATAAAAATAGCTTTTTTGACCAGACTGAATGTACAGAAACAACGCAAATTTAGACTATCCTCTTGAATACGATAGAAAATCAACAACTAAAATATATTTATAAAAAAGAAATAAACCAAAAAATAAGCTAAGGATATATTTGTGTATTTACACAAAAAGGTTACTAGTTATAAAAAATAAAGATAAAAAAAATTCGAGATATTATAAATAGTTATAATATTATATTATTTTACAAAATATTGATAGTGTATTACAAAATACTTTTATTTAAGTAAAAAGGTTTTTGGAAATACTTTTTTAATTTATGATAAAAATAAAAGAATTAGTTATATCAACTATTAATTCAAGTAGTAGAAGAAAATTAATTTAAACAATTTATTATTTTTTTAATGTTATTATTTAGGCTAATTATAATACAATATTATAGTGTTAAAAAAATTTAGATGATACTTTTAATCAGGAGTAAGTCTAAAATGAAATACTAACAATTTAATGCAAATAAATTATTGTTGAATTAAAATAGTTACATCATGAATTTGATTCGTTTATAAATTTGTAATTGAGTTAAGACAAATCGTTAGCCATATTCGAACTTGGTTCGTTAACAGTTTGATAAGTTTACGATGTTGGACACGAATTTTGAATTATAACTTGAACTTATTAATGTGAACTTAATATGGTACTAAAAGAAAATTAAGATTTTTTTATGACATAAAATAAAGTCAAAGTAAGAAAAGGAAAAAACAAAAGAGTTATAGCCTATGTCATTTTTGTCTTACTAAGAGCAATTACATAAAAGTTTTTTCAAGAAGATATACACCTTGTATACCCAATTACATTAATCTTTTCTCTTTTTACAATTAAATCAAATATGGAATTCACGTTCTCTAACATAAGCGCTCATGAATGGCGGCTATTATCCAATTCGCATAGTCACCGAATCAGATAAGAACCACACTCTAAAAGGATCAGTATGGTTGTAGGATGTGACTAGTTCTTCATTGATCTATGATGGATACCAATCTAAAAAGACCATTTTATCGATGCTCTAAAGATATATTTATCTCTTGAGTATGATAGAAAGAGAAAAATATGTTTAAATAAAGAAAATGAACGAAAAAATAACCATTCCACATATTTGATCTTTTACAAAAAAAATTAATATATAATAAAAATACAAATAAAAATAAAAAATATAAGAAGACTAAAGTATTGTTTTTGTCCCCTAACGTTTGGGATAAGTCCCAAAGTTGTCCCTAACGTTTCAATCGTCCTATTTAAGTCCCTAACGTTTCAAAATTGACTCAATGTTATCCTGTCGTTAGGGATCCGTTAACAGAATTGACGGCGGGACAAAATTGAGACGATTTTGAAACGTTAGGGACTTAAATAGAATGAAAACGTTAGGGGACAAAAACGATACATAAAAATAAATTTTAATTTAATTTTATCTTTCAATAATATTAATTTTTTACTATACATAGTATTCAATTATTTTTTAATTACATCTAAATAAATTATACTTAATCACATTACTTTCATTTTAAATAAATTTATTTTTTTATAATTTTAAAGAATTTTGATACATTAGAGACAAAAGGTATAATTTATATTTTATTGTATATATATTATTTTTTTCTGCAAGTTTATATACTAGTCATTCTACAAACATTTCATGATAACTAAAAATTTTTAAGAGTAAAATTATAAAAAAAATTAATTTATTTAAAATAAAAGTAATATGATTAAGTGTAATTTACTTAGATGTGATTAAAAAATAATTAAATACTATGTATAGTAAAAAATTGATATTATTGAAGGATAGAATTAAAATTTATTTCTATGTATCATTTTTGTCCCCAACGTTTTCGTCCTATTTAAGTCCCTAACGTTTCAAAATCATCTCAATTTTGTCCCGCCGTCAATTCTGTTAACGGATCTCTAACGGCAGGACAACATTGAGTCAGTTTTGAAACGTTAGGAACTTAAATAGGACGATTAAAACGTTAAGGACAACTTTGAGACTTACTCCAAACGTTGGGGATAAAAACAATACTTTACTCAATATAAGAATTTATTAATAGTTATAATATTAAATTCTTTTAAAAAAATAATAATAGGTTCGCTCTTGATTTCTAAAATTATGATTTTTACTTATTAGTATCCTTTGCATTATACTTTAGTGACATCAATACATATTTAAAATATAACTATTCAACTAGCATAGGTAGATAGATTTTTATTTCTCTAATGCATGACTGAAGTTAGAGCTTTTGTCCATTGTTATCATTGAATTCAAAATTTTTTATAAGATTTAATTTTAAAAAATTACTCTAAAAGACTATTAAAAATATTTAATTATTAAAAACTTAATATAAAAATTATTTGGTAGGATTAATTATTATAATATTTATAAAAATATTATTTTAAAACTTGGAACCTATATATAAACTATAGCTCACTTTATGATGAACGTACAATTTATTATTATTATTATTATTATTATTATTATTATTATTATTATTATTATTATTTATACATGTTTTTAACTTAAAGGGTTAAGTACGATTTTGGTCTCTAAGGTATAGGCCAAAAAATTTTTTCATTCCCAATTTTTTTGTGCATAAAAAAATTGTCCCCAAGATTTAACTTAGTTTTAAAATTGGCCTTTTTTTCAAAATTTTAATTTTTATTACCAAACTATCCCTAACAAAAAAAATTATAAATTAAAAAAAAGGGAAAAAAAAAGAAAAACAGAACGGATAAGAGGGAAGAAGGGGGAATCACGCGAGGGGGAAGGGGGGATGGAAGAAGAAGAAGGGGAAGGGAAGAAGAGGGGAAAGGGGGGATGGCGTCGGCAAGGCTTGGGGCCACCGTCGCGAGAGAGAGAGAGAGAGAGAGAGAGAGAGAGAGAGAGAGAGAGAGAGAGAGAGAGAGAGAGAGAAGAGAGGTGATTTCTCCATCTTGGATTGGATGTCTTTGAAAAGGGATCATTGTTAGGTGGTCTTGAAGAATTATCCATATAATTGACTTGTTCGGAAAGGGGTTACTCATAGTTATAGCTTCCAAATTGAGACACTCCGCCACCCATGTCATATAATGTGTAAAGGGTATTTATAGCTGAAATTTGCATGCCTTCCAAGTATTGAGTGATGGCATTAATCTGCTGAGACATGGCTTTATTTTGAGTAAAAATGGCATCTAAGGCATCTAATTTCATGACACCCTTCTTCATGGTTCTTTTTGAAGAGTACAAGTACTAATTATTGGCCACCATCTAATTTAAGGCCTCATTAGTGGTCTTCATGTGCAAAGAACTTCCTGCAGAATTATTCAGAGAAAGTCTTAAAGCCGGAGTGATCCCATCATAAAAAAATATGTAGTTATACCCAATCAGCGAACATGTCTGTACGACACTTTCTCACCATAGCTTTGTACCTCTCCCAACCTTCATAGAGAGACCTGCCCTCGAGCTGTTTGAATATCTGTCCTTAGCTTAGGCAATCTCTAAGATGAGAAGAATTTTGTTAAGAACTTACTAACCAATTTTTTCTAGGTTGCTATGCTTTTTTTGGGTTGTGTCTGAAGCCACTAACTAGCTCGGTCCCTCACAGCAAAAAGAAATAACAACAAATGGTAAACATCAGCGAGAACTCCATTAGTCTTGACTGTATCACAAGTCCTTAGAAAATTGGAGATGAAAAAATTGGGGTCCTCTTAAGGGCTTCCACTAAACTGACAATTCTGCTAGACCAAAATGATGAGTTGAGGCTTCAACTCGAAATTGTTGGCATGCACAACTGGGGATACTATGCTTCCTACGCAATTCCCAGGATTAGGGATAGTATACGACCCCAGAGTTCTCCTAACAGGCGGAGCATTATTGAGGTTGTTGACAACAGCATGCTCATTGTTGTCTGTCATACTGACTTCAATTTTCTTTTTTGATTTGTCCCTGAGAATTTTTGTAGCTCTCTGAGCTCTGACTTGTGTTCTGTTTCTCCTACAAGTTCTTTCAATTTTAGGATCGTATAGAAAAGATTTTTTATCCTTATTTTCCTACATAAACAATTAGAAAACAAGAAAAATTAGGTTCTCAACACCACAGTGAAGAGATCCTTAGTAAAGCACATGAAAATAAAAGAAAAATAAATAAGAAAATAAAATGGCAAAAACTAAAGAAAAAAATAAAATAAAAAATGAAATTTAAAAAATAAAGAAAAAGGTCTAATCTAGGTAATCAATCAACTGATAGTTGTTAATTACGGTTAATTCTCGGCAACAGCGCGAAAAACTTGATGCAGATTTTACATCACAAACTACCGGCAAGTGCACCAGATCGTATCAAGTAATAAACTCACGGTGAGTATCGATTCCACGAGGATTAATGGACTAAACAAGCAATCGTTGACTAATTATTCTAGTTAGACAAGTGAAAAGTAAGAGTTTTGAATATCAAATAGTATAGAAGACAGTGAATTGCATAATGCAAATAATAAACGTGTGAGAGAATAATATGAGAAGAGAGATAAGACTTTGGAGATGTTTAAGTTTCCGGATTAACAATCATTGTCAACTACCTTGATCATGCAAAGATTTAGTTCATGGCAAACCCCAGGTGAATGAATTCCAATTCCTTGGCAATTCAATCTCTTCTAACCCAACCAACTGTCAATTCCTTGATTAATCACTTGTGTTAAAAGATTAAGTTCAAATTCTAATTTATAAGTCACACAATCCCTAAGAACCAAGAAATAATCCGATTATATGTCACGTATCACATTAAATCTAGATAATTGAAAAATTGTGAGAAAAGGGATTTCAAGCTTTAATTCCAGTATTTAACTTTTCCAAGATTAAAAGAAATTCAACTTAGATTAGGTTTATTTTCCAATATACTCAATCCGTGGGATGAAGAACGAAACCAAATCTTAAATAGAAATCAATGCATTACTCAAGAGTAGAAGAACAAATAGTATTAATCCATTAAAGTAAACAAAGCTCCTAACCTTAACAATGGAGGTTTAGTGGCTCATGGTGCAAAGAAAATCTTAAAGTGTAAAAGTGTGTAAAACTAAAAAGTGTTGAAGTGGAGAAGAGAAAAGACCCTGCAGGTAGGAGTGTTCGCGGTGCGGTTTGGTTCGATTTTTTGAAGAAAAGTCATCCAATCCAATTGTTTAATTAAATTACAGTTCGGTTTGGTTCGATTTTTTTACCGAAACCATCCGAAGCAAACCAAACTGATTAAAATCTGTTTGGTTTGATTTGATTTGTTCGGTTTTTTCAATCAATTTAAAAAAAATTTATCATACTATTTTACAAAGTCCTATGCTTGAATTTGTTTTGAACTCCAAAACTATATAATTCGAAATAAATCTGAAAGCGAGAAGTCTTTCTTTTTTTATTTACGTAAAAACAATTCGTGACTCTATCATCTGAACGAGATATTGAAAAATGTGTAATAACATGTTTGGTTTCATGTTTTAAAGTCTTAAAATCAATAAAGAAAAATGGTCACCAGCTCATAGAGTTTTAAAGTAAGCAAACAAAATAAAACACCTAGTATACTCTGGAATAGGCTAGAAGGAAGGATGAAAAAGGCCATTGGAAATAATTTATTTTCATACTATGGCCTATGATTCATCCATGGAAAGTTCTAAATATATGGTATCCAAACCAAAAATAGCTTTTCAGATATCATGATCAGTAAATATAACTTTGCATGCTAACATCCATCCCATACAGTGGGAACTGAAAAAAATAATTATTCAAGCTATGCCATAAACAATACATTGAACAATGAACAGTAAATAACAATTAGAAGCAATTTCAGTAAATCATCAACAAATAAAAAATCAGAAGAAAAGACACAACAAATGAGGAACAATCAAAAGCAAAAACACAACACCAAATATTTAAAAAAAAAAAGCAAAAATCAGAATAGAGAGACGATGCTGTGGGTGGCTGGGTGTATCTTGAAAATTACCTTACTTCAAAGAAATAAAATCAGAACAGAGAATAAAAATTTAACAACCCTTAACCAAAAATCAGAACCAACAACCCTAAACCTGTGAACCAAAATATACAAATAGAATTGAAAATCATAAATTAGAATCAACTCTAAACTAAACCCCTAAATCAAAACAGAATAAAAAGTTCAGAGTTAAAAAACAAAATCAGAATTAACAACTCAACCATAGAATCAAGAACAACCTAACCAAGTATTAATTATAAATTACAATCAATAAGAAGACTAAACCAGAATTTAAAAATAAAAATAGAATCAGAACAAAAAAACAAACATGAGGCTTAGCCTCCATTATAGAGGACGATGAAGATGCAGGATGGTGAGACGATGGTGGCGATGAACCAAAAACTAGATATGGATAGACGACACTGCTTCAATGACGGAGAAGAAGAGATTGGACAGATGACACGACTTCAACGATGAAGATGGAGGGGTTGGACAGATGACACATGGCTTTAACGAAGGGCGCTACGATGGAAGGTGCGTGGAAGGGGATCGCTCAGCCACTCTGTGGATGTGTTGTGTGCGACGGCAATGATGAATGAGCGTGAGAGAAAAGATTGAACGAGTGTGAGAGAGAAGAAATGGAACGAGTGTGATGAGTGAGGGTGAGTGTGAGTGCGGCGCTGTGTGTGTTATTAGTTAGTGCTAGGGTTATGTTTGATGAGGGTAAGGATATTTAGGGGGTTAGTTATATTGATCGGTTCGGTTTATTTTGTTTCAGGTTTTCTTTATCAAAATCAAAAATCGAACCGAACCGACAAAAAACTGCAAAAATTTAATTTTTTGGTTATTTCGATTTTCGGTTTGTTCGGTTATCGGTTTTTTTGGTCCGGTTGGTCGATTTTGTTTGGATTGGATCAGTTTTGAACACCCTTACCTGCAGGGCAAATTTTTCTCCTTTTATATCAAATCTTAATTGATTCAAAAATAAAACTAACTAACCCTAATAATATCTTTTCTATTTGTTTATTTGATTAAAGAATCAAATCCATTGCCTTTCGTGTGATTGTTGATGTGCATGGGACCACTCCATCACTACAAGAAAATGAAACATTTGTAACAAAAAATTTGTATCAAATTTAAAATTGTTACAAATTATAGTTTTTTTGTAACAATAATTAGTTATTGTTACAAAATAAGAATATTTTGTAACAATAAGAAAATTTGTAACAAAATATTTCAATATTTTGTAACAACTTGATTTCTTTTGTTACAAATTATGTTGACTTTCGTATCGAATTGTTGTTTTGTTACAAAATGTTATAATGTTTTGTAACAAAAGATTATATTGTTGCAAAAATTCAAAATATTTTGTAACAAAATATCTATTTGTTTCAAAAGCTCTAAATATTTTGTAACAAAAAATTAATTTGTCACAAAATACAATATTTTTGTAACAAGTTATTTATTTGTCACAAAATTTAAAGATTTTTTATAACTAATAAAAAATTTTTTTTTAACATACTAAATGTAAGACTTTGAATTTTTAAAAATTAACATAATAAATTATTTATGATTTATTATATTTATTTAAGATTTTATATTCAAAAATTTATTTTACTAAAAATATTTAAGTCAAATTAATGATAGTTTGAGTTTAAAATTATTTTAAAAATTAAATAATAAATTATTTATAATTTATTATATTTATTCAAAATAATTTTTTAGAGATTTATATATTAAACGGAGTATTTTTTTTATTTATAATTTAAAATAATAATAAAATAATATTTTAAGAATAATTAATTTAATTACTCTAATTTTTAAAATTAAAATATTTATTTAAAAATAATTTAAAAATTTATAATTAAATAATATCTTTATATAACTATTATTAAATTAAAATTAATTTTCAATTATTATACTATCCTTATTTTTATTAAAAATATTTAAGTTACCCAATCTCTAACCTTATCTTTTTCTTGTAAGACTCAGAATTTTTAAAAAATGCTATTATAAGTTAATTTTAATTTATTAATTTATTAAAGACTTTATTTTTAGAAATTATTGTATTAAAAATAATTAAATTAAGTTTTGATAATTAAATTAAAAATTTTACTTAATCTTATAATATTGAATAATTTTCTATATTTAAACGATAAAACTTAATAGTTGTAAAAGAATAAGAATTTTATATAATTCGGATTAAATAATTAATATTTTATAATTTAATACTCATATTTTAAAAAACAAAAAGAATTAACTAAATTATGTCTATTTTTTTTAATTAAAATATTTATTAAAAAATAATTTATATATTGATGAACAAATAATACTTTCTTTAAAGATAATTTTATTAGATTAAATTTAATTTTTAATATCATTTTATATCCTAATTATATTGTCAATTGTCCTCAAAATGAAATCTAATTTGCTAAATACTTCCTAAGACCCTAACCCTATTTTCCCCCTTCAGCCGTCACACCCCTTTCAACTTTTCCTTCCTTCCAAAATCACAGAGAGACCCAGCACATAGCAGCAGAAAAAAGAAAAAAAAAAAAGAAAGAAATCAGCAGAAAGAAAGAAAACGTTGAGGGAGAGAGGGAGAAATGGAGTTAGAGAAGAGAAGAGAGGAGAGGGGGACGGCCAGCGCTGGTGGGCCGAGCTGCTCGCCGCCATCATTGCTAGCACCGACGTGGAGGAGGTAGCCAGAGGAGAAGAAGCACAACGCCGCGGATGAAGCTCGCCGCCGCTGCACCACGCCTCGCGAACCACTGCTGCGTCGCGTCTGTCATCGTCTTCGCGGGTTCCAGTCGCCATCGTCGTCTCTTCTGTGAAGCCTGTCGCCGCCGTCCTTCTCGCTATGAAGCCAGCGCCGCCATCGTCATCATCACGGGCTGCTGCTGCGCGTGATGCCGCCGCCGCCGCCTCTGAATCCGTCGCCGTCAAGCAGAGCCACGGGCAGAGATAGGATTCCCAGGTGAGAGAGAGAGAACTTGGGAGGGCCGCGACCAGTCCAGCTGCCGCGACCAGTCACTGGCGTCGTCTTTGTCTGAACCACCGCCAGATCCGCCGCTGTCGAAGCTTCTGGCTGCGCCTCTGCCGTCAGTGGAGCTTGCCGTTACTGAGATCATTTTTGCTACTAGGAATTAAAAACAAACGAAGGGTTTGTTGCGTTTAATTACCGAGTTTCGGCTAATTGAGGTAGGGAATTTTATTTTGAAATTAATTGTTTTAATTTATGAATGCTATGGAAGTCTAGGGTTTAATTTTTTAGAATTTCTGATTAGGGATATTGTTTTTGATTATCAGAACTTGTGAATATTAGGGCTGTTGATTATTGTTCTGTGTAGTTTTTTTTCTCATTTGTTACTTTTTCTTTTTTACTTGTTCTGATTAGTAATTTAACATTATTGGAACTTCAAATTATTACTTGTTTTTGTTTTTAATTTGTTCTTAATTTAGTTGATGCTAGATTGATGCCTAACAAAATTCATTCATAATAATAATTACTTACATGTTCATACCATCGATTGAGTTGTTACTCATAATTGAGTTCATACCACCATCAACTGTTGATGAATTCTAACAACAGCACAAAATAAAAACTGTTAGTAATGGAGGATCAGTTCATAATCTGAGTCATTGGATTGACAAAAATCTTTTTAGTAATGCAGTAGACAATAATTCATTCAATCTTGCTGCTGTTTGTGATTATTTATGGTAAATGTGCTGCTGTCCTGTTATTCTTTGTGCTTTTGTGGCTTAATTGTGATTAGATTGTGACTGTCTTGATCAAATTGTTGAGGATTATTGCTTCCAGATTTGGTTGCCACACAGGTAACATTATGAGCCACTTGAAGGATTTTTCTTTTTTTTTTTGGGTCAACCTGCCATTTTACTTGCATAATAATTGCAATCAATTACTTTATATTGGACTGGCTATTCTAGATTCAGATGGTTGGTATTTCATCTTCTTGCATGCTACTGCATGTTCATAAGAACCTGATAATGATATATAATATAAAACTCTAGTCTTAAATTTGTGTCCCCTTTTGTAGGCTCCTGTAAATTATGTTTCTCTTTATTGTGTAAAACCAATTTTGAGGGCGCTGTCCATGGCAATATCTACAGTTTCAATCCATATCTTTGGTGATGTGCCTTCCTCACCACTTGTTGGCATCCTGCAGGTTACACCTCATTTTTCCTGATATTGTGCGTGTTTTAGTTACTTATATTATTGGATATATATCAGCCATTGGATTCTGCATTTTACACGACTTTTCCTAATATTTTGATTATTTTTATAACTGGATATTATCAGCCAACATAAGACACAGATTTGTACTAGAAGTAAAGTGCTTGATTGATTTTCACCTTATCCATGTTTGTTGGATTTCATTTCCAGCTTCTAAATCACGTTTTAGTAGTTTTGTCCAAACCATGATATGGAGTTGCTCAAACAGAAAAACCAGACATATGATTAGCCAGTGGGTTTGATCTATAGTAAACGTTTCAAAACTTAAGTTTATCCCTTCTCTTTTAGTTATTATATCTATCTCCAGAAAATTGTTAAAATAAATGTCAAACCTGATTTTATTTGTTATAAACTGTTCTCTCTTTCTCATCTCTCTCTTTGATGTAAAAGGGTTTCACATCTTAGTTTGTTTAGGCAACTTTCAACATCCCTCTTGAATTAACATATATAGAAAAGAAGTTGACAAAACTAGTAACAAGAACAGTGCTGCCTTATGTTTTACATTTTGATGCAACCATACTCGTGATTTATTGACCTGCTTTACATTGTTGGTTGTTCCAGTATTTTACCTGTATTTGTTCCTGTTTTAACATTTATTTTTATTCTAAGCAAAACAGTTTTCCTGCACAGGATCATATTAATGACTGGAGGAAAATAGCACTTTGTTTAACATCCATTTTCTTTCTTGCTGCTATAATATGATTCATAGGTAAGTGGCATACCACCATGCAGCTTTGGTTTTATATTAGATGTTCTTAATTTTTAAACCAGACATGCATTAGAATTAATTATTTTTTAAAAATGTGCCTGTAAATTCAGAACACGTACTGAAGAAATTGCTGGATGTTGCCCATGGGTTTCAAATGTTAATAGACCCTAAAGGTACTCCTAAAATTGCTTATGATTTTAATACATTTTCGTAGATGATTCTCATTTTATATTAGTATACTTTAATTTGTATATGGATCTATTTATCACATTTTACTTATGTCATGGTTGAAAAATGATAAATGTCCTATTATTTGGTTTGATAAATTTGGTTGGGTATTGGCTGAGACATAAGTTGTGAATTGGTTATTTTTGTTGGAACCGTAGACGGTGGAAATATCCAAGTTTTAGGGGAGGTTCTGCCAAAATTTTTCTAAACATTTTGGATAAAACTTGGTGAAAAAATTATAATTAGTGTTATATCTTGTTTCTAAAATTTTGTTTGGGTTTTTCTTATTTACAGGAGTGCTGAAATGGTGACCATATGCTACCTTGAGGGCTCAAGAATATTTTGATGCATAGAGACACTAATCTATGTTAGAACTTTTATGTTTTGGTTGAACTTATGCAAGACATATAACTTGTAGAACTAATTAATATACTCACTAATATTATTTTGTTTGAAAACAATTTTAGCTAAAAAGATCTTGTTTGACTTATGTATGTTTTTACATATTATATAGATGTAAACTTGCTTATTAAAATAGTTAATATATTAGTCAATTTAAAAATAGTTTATTAAACGATGCATGCAATTTATATTAAAAAAAGTTGTTGCAAAATAATTAATTTGCTTTTGTAACTAAAGAAAAAAAATGTTATAAAATCATGTTACATTTTGTAACAAAATTTTTTGATAGGAAAAAAATAAATTATCACGAAAAATACCTTGAAGATTAAATTTTGTTACCACTTTTATAACGGCTTCTGGTTTTTTGTATCAGAAAAAATTGTTACAAAACATCATATTGAATTGTAACAATTCCATTTTTCGTTACAAAAACTTTTTGTAACGGGACTTACTGCAACAGCCCCTTTTTTTGTTACAAAAACTTTTGTTTCAAAATTTTAACGTTTTGTAACAATTTTTTTTGTTACAAATACGCCTTTTTCTTGTCCAGGTTTTGCTCCCGACGCTAAATGGGTCCCTGCTTTTTCAGGATAAGAAGAACAAGAGAAAATGCCTTGAACCAATTTTCAAGTACCAGACGCTACGTACGGCGCTGAAGTAATCCATGCCATACTCCAAGAAAAAGCTCGAACAACCTTCAACAAAAAGGTACCTGTACCCGAAACCGATACCGGTGGGTAGGTAGAAAATACTTAGGGGCGCAAGACAACTCTCTCTAAAGAACTCAGCAAAATAGTCATGTAACTTCGGGAGAAGGGGTGCCCCTCACAAAGGGGGTCGCAGTGACCAGACGGTGATGTGGCGTTTAGCGCCACCTATCTAGAAAATATTGCACGCAAATCCAAGGGCTCGGCGCTGAACGCCGGATTGTGGCATTTAGTGACACCTATCCTGCAAGGCAGACCTGGCGCTAAACGTCGGTGATGTAGCGTTTAGCGCCACCTATCCAGAGAGGAATGGGAAGTTCGTGTAACCCGGCGCTAAGCGCCAGTGATGCGGCGTTTAGCGCCACCTTATCAGAGAGGGATAGTGAGCTTTTTTTTTAAGCATTTTTTCACGTCTTTTCGCCCGAATGCTACCTATAAACAATGTAATGCAACAACGACTCAAAGTAGAATCTAATAGGGTGTAAATCACTTAAATCTTTTAGAAAATCAACTAATTACCGTATAAATCATGTAGAAAAATTATGAATGATGCTCACGCATCAGGCACTTAACAAACAATCTATTAACACATCATCATCGTTAAGTGATATGTAAATAAATTCCGTTAAATTTTAACGCTGAAAATGACAAAAAAATCGTCATATCTCACGACTACCAGAAATAAAGATAAGGTGGTACTACTTTTTTCGACAAGGATCAGCTTATCCTTTGAAAAAATGGACAGGATTCAGGTTGAGATTTTACTCCGATCATAACTAATCCTTTCTTTATTTAGCAACTATATCAGCTCTTTAAAGCTCTATACAATTATACCTTATCATTATTATTATCTCATATACTGTTATCAACACTAACACTATTAATGTTATCATTCTCTTATGTTGTTTCTTGTGTGATGCTATTTTTTTTTAAAGATTTATATGTACTGCAATTATTATTTCTTCTTGCAACATCACTTCCTGTAATAATCTTTTTTTATTTAACTATTTTTGGTAAAAAAAATTTTAAAAATAAATTTATTAATAATTTGTGAAGATTCAATAAAAATACTGAAAGTCGAAATATTCTTTTCTTTGGACAAAAATCGCCTTATAATTTAAAAAATGAATAGAAGGCAAAGGTCTTTTACTCTCATCTTTATATGAAACATCTCTATATAAATAACTACTATAATTCATTTTAACATTAAATTTGCATTATTGTTTGGCTATTCACATGAAGATAAATAGAATTATCTTACGTAAAAGAACTAAAAATACAAGTTCAATAACTAACAGTTATCATGTGACAGTTTCACCGAAAAGTGGGTTTATTTTTAGAAACGATTACTTGCAATATGATAAGAAAATCAACCAGCCCGATTCGATTCAAATAATGAATCACTTTTCAAAAACAAATCAATTTTTGTATGAACCGTAATATCAGTAAACCTACAATTTTGATATGAGTTGTTTTCTACTTTTTAAAGTCTTTCTACGTTACATGGTATTACTGAAAGCAGCTCCTTAATCTTAGTCGCTTATTAATATTTTTGAGGTGTCATGCAACAACATATATAACAACACATTATTACCGCCATAACCGTAGAAGAGCTTCGTAGTTGTCAAGTTCGTTTCACGCAAGCTAAGCATTATATTTGTATATTTTTGGCGCTTCTCCTCCGAAAACTCTGCTCTTCCAATCATTACTACTCTTTGTCGCTCTTACAGCTAGTCATCACTCTCCCCCATGATGCCACGTGTCACATATCTCTCTGTGTCTGTGCTTCTGTCTCTCTATTTTTCTTCTTTATTCTTCACAGTTCACACTATAATAATAATAATAATACCTTAATAGAAGCGTGCAGCGGGAACACCTCTTCTGCGTCTCTTCTGAAAACTCGAAATCCATTTTCTCTTCTTTTTTTACTCTCTTTTTGGAGTGTTTCATCCCTGAACTCATAATAGGTGCCTACATTATTTAATTTGTTCTTAATCATAATGATCTTAGTTAATTAATATAAGTACGTGCATGCATGCAAGAAGGTAATTAAGGGTTAGGTTTTGATATGATGATGAATATTACTGATTTTGATGATGCAGGGGGGAGACTAAGAGGTGAAATTAGAAAGAGGGAGGGGTGAGGAGCTCGACAGAGATGTCGAATCTCGAGCCGGCGGCTCCGCAGACGCTGGTACGGCGGCCGTCGAGGAGCGCAGCCATGACAACGTTCTCGACGGAGGTGTTTGACGATGACGTCGTAGTGCCGTCGTCACTCGCCTCCATCGCGCCCATCCTACGTGTCGCCAATGAGATCGAAAGCGAGCGCCCTAGGGTTGCTTATCTATGTGCGTTAATAACCTTCGACTTAATTAATTACAGATAAATCATAATTAGCGTTGGTGGAATTCAAAATTAAAATTGGTTGTTAATTTTTGGTTATGAAGGTCGATTCTATGCGTTTGAGAAGGCACACAGGTTGGATCAGAGCTCCAGCGGGCGTGGTGTGAGGCAGTTTAAGACGCTGTTACTTCAACGTTTGGAGAGGGTACGTACGTGTTTTTAAAGTTTAAATTTTTAGGATATGTTTGGATGTTATTAAACTAAAATAAAAATTAATTAATTTTTTCGTAAAAATTTAGTGTATTTGGTAAATTTTTTAAGTAAAATTAAAATTATTAGAAAAAATACATTTTTAAAAAAAAAATTACAATTCTCATTCGTTTAAATTTTTTTATTTTAGAAAAAATATTTTAATATAATAAATAAAAAATACTTTTATATTATTATATTTAAATATAAGTAATAGATAAAAATTACTTTTATATAAAATATCCAAATGTTAAATTATTTTTTTTTAATTTTTTATAAAAAAGATTACTTAATTTTTTTTAAAGCTCACAGAAATAAACTTTTAATATATAAAGCATTTTATATGATCATCTAAGTAGATTCGTGTATTTAGATAATTTTTTAACTAATAAATTTTAAAATTAGTTATGTATATTAATATAATAATATACCGTTAGTTATTTGTATAGATTAATTTTTTTTGGTTTGGATAAGTAACATGAGTGGTAATACAATTAGAGATGGAGGAGCTAAATACAAAGGGAATACAAAAGTTGAATAAAATATTAAATTTTTATTGTTTTATCAAATATATATATATATATAATTTACATTCGTATTAAACAGAATTTGTATACATAAATTGACAAAAATATACATAATTATTAGCATAATTTTTCACGCCTTGATTTCTAATAGTAGTTATGTTTTAATTTACTATTTATATATTAAGCAAAGTTATATTATTTTTTATCAACAATAATTTATAATGCTTTGCATATAAAAAATATATAATTTGTATTTATATTTTATTAAATTTTTATATATATAAATTAATATAATTTATTTACATATTTTTTAAAATTTATATACATAAATTAATAAAATTTATTTATTAAAAATAATTTAATAATTATACTAATTAAATAATGACTAAAAATATTTAAAATGGCGGAGTTTCTCGTTATATTTGTATGGAAGTGAAAATATGCGCATGCATGTGTGTAGGACAATGCGACAAGTCTTGCCTCCCGAGTTAAGAAGACAGATGCAAGGGAAATCCAGGCCTATTATCAACAGTACTATGAGCACTATGTTAGAGCTCTTGACCAAGGAGAACAAGCTGACAGGTCCATATGCACACCCTTAATTTATTATATGTTATTAACCTTTTCACTAAACTAACTGGTTGGCCTCCTTTGAACTGAAAATTAAACTCTTTGTTGTTGCAGAGCACAGCTTGGTAAAGCATACCAAACTGCAGGGGTACTCTTTGAAGTGCTTTGTGCAGTTAACAAGACTGAGAAAGTTGAAGAAGTTGCTCCTGAGATTATTGCAGCAGCTAGAGATGTCCAAGAAAAGACGGAGATTTATGCCCCTTTCAACATTCTTCCATTGGATTCTGCTGGGGCTTCTCAGCAAATTATGCAGCTGGAAGAGGTATCCATATGCGCACCATGTGTTTGATGTTTTGTTTATTTGGAAATATTGTGTTGATTTGTTCCTTGGTGGTGTTGGTAGATTAAGGCAGCAGTTTCTGCTCTGTGGAACACCCGGGGGTTGAACTGGCCAAGTACGTTCGAGCAACACAGGCAGAGAAGTGGGGATTTGGACTTGCTTGATTGGCTTAGAGCCATGTTTGGCTTCCAGAAGGACAATGTCAGGAACCAAAGAGAGCACTTGATTCTGCTTCTTGCTAACTCTCACATAAGGCTCAATCCAAAACCTGAGCCTCTCAACAAGGCACCTACCCTCTCCTTTATTTGAATAACAAATAAATAACAACTAATTAAACTTGGTTATTATTTATTATACTCATTTTTCACTTACATCAGGTTGACACACACTTTTGTTTTTGTTGAACAATTATTACAGCTGGATGACCGGGCTGTTGACGAAAAGATGAATGAACTCTTTAAGAATTACAAGAATTGGTGCAAGTTTTTAGGAAGAAAACATAGTTTACGGTAACATACATATAAATATAACAGATCTGTTTTTCTTTTTTCGTTTTTTCCCCGACAAAATTAACTTTGCATAAAAATGTTCTTGTCTTCTTGTTATTTGACACAGACTCCCCCAGCAAGGTCAGCAAGAGATACAGCAGAGAAAGCTACTATATATGGGGTTATATCTTCTCATATGGGGTGAAGCTTCCAATCTTCGTTTCATGCCAGAGTGCCTATGCTATATATTTCACAATGTGAGTACACATTTTTATATTTTTTCTCTTCAGTCTTTACACTACTACTGTCTGAGTTTTCAAATAATTTTAGAAGCTACAAGTAATGTTCTACGAAGTACTAACAGAATCCAACTATAATATCAGATGGCCTATGAACTTAACGGTCTATTGGCCGGGAATGTTAGCATTGTCACTGGTGAAAATATCAAACCTTCCTATGGTGGTGAGGATGAGTCATTCCTTCGCAAAGTTGTAACTCCCATATACCGAGTTATTGAAAATGAAGCACAGCGGGGTAAAAATGGAACTGCACCCCACTCATCATGGTGCAACTATGATGATCTAAATGAGTATTTCTGGTAGCACATTTAGCTTTATTTTTCTTATTTCATTTTGTAGTTAATAGTTTCTTTTCTTTTCTTTTTTGGCTTTAACTTTGGGATAATTGCATTATTCTATATATATACATTCAGGTCACCTGATTGTTTTTCTCTTGGATGGCCCATGCGTGATGATGGTGATTTTTTCAAGTCCACATTTGTGTCACAGGTATATCTCATTGATATTAATTTCCATATATTAATATGGAAGCAAATGTAAAATACGTAGTTTTGGTTCAATGCTAATATTGAAATTCCATGCATATTTATATATCAGGGAAGACACGGTGCCCGTAAGAAAGCTGGGAAAACGGGCAAATCAAATTTTGTTGAGAGCCGTTCATTCTGGCACATCTTTCGCAGTTTTGATCGTCTCTGGACATTCTATATAATGGCGTTGCAGGTATGTATATATAGAGAACGGAAATGAGCTTATTACAAAGTACGTATTTTTCTCTTCAGGCCTAAAACACTTGGTTCTTATTCTTGTTACAGGTTATGATTATTATTTCGTGGAACAATACTCAATTGAACGAACTCTTTCAAAAACCACTCTTATTCAAACTCTCTAGTATATTCATCACAGCAGCCATACTACGCTTACTACAAGGTATGAAGCGCTACCTTCATGCAAATTAATTAAACTTCACATGACACTATCAGAAGAATTAATTAATTAGCAAGAAGTCTTACTTGAACAAAGCTACTATTATTTTCCATGCAAATATATATCATATGTCCATCATCTCACGTCATATGTTCCTCCTTGCTTCATTTGTTTTGTCTTAGGTATCTTGGACTTGGTTCTGAACTTTCCTGGGTATCATCGTTGGAGATTCACTAATGTACTACGGCTTTTACTGAAAATAATTGTTAGCATACTTTGGGTCATAGTTCTTCCACTGTTATATATTGGTTCCTTCGAGAATAATAATAATGTCCCAGAGTTTATCACGAAGATACTTTCGTTCTTGGGTGATACAAAGGGCCTTCCACAATTGTATTTATTGGCAGTTGCAGTGTACTTGCTTCCCAATGCATTGACAGTATTTCTCTTCTTCTTCCCAATGCTCAGGCGTTGGATTGAAAACTCAGACTGGCGTATTGTAAGATTCTTCATGTGGTGGGCTCAGGTAGGAAACTACTATTTTCATTCACATTTAAAAAGTATGAAGATTACAAAGGACTATTATATGTGTAGCCTAAAAATAATTATATAAACATTTTATTGAACAATTTGTGATCTTTGGGTATAGCGCCTCCATTAATTATTTTCTGAGTGATTCTTCAACCTGTGCAGCCAAGAATCTATGTTGGAAGAGGAATGCATGAGAGTCAATTTTCTCTCTTTAGGTGAGCTTTTCAGGACACTATCTTATTCCAGTTTTCCACTAGAAATTTATCTCACCATCGAATTAATTTTGGTTTTGATTTTTAGGTACACATTCTTTTGGCTGCTTCTTTTGGCTTCCAAAGTGGCATTTAGCTATTTCATCCAGGTAATTTTTATAGATTTACATGTGTTTTTATTATTATTATTATTTTTTTTTTTTTTTTTTTTAAGAGTAGTGGTGTACGCACCTTTTTTGTTCGCTAATTCATTCTCGCTCTTTTAAACTATGTGATTTTTGCCACTTCAGATTAAACCTCTAGTGGAGCCAACTAAGGAGATAATGAGGATTCGCCATGTTGATTATGCTTGGCATGAGTTTTTCCCTAATGGTATACTTTCTTCTTTTTAATGTTTCTGCTATAATAAGTTTATCTGAGATCTATTGGTCTAGTCTAATATATATATATATTTTTGCTAAATGTGCAGTTACACATAACTATGGTGCAGTCATTGCACTCTGGTCACCTGTAGTGCTGGTGTGTATCCTATACTTTTCTGGTTACGTTAATGAAATATTTAAAACTTATAAAATCGATGTCTTAAAGTTTTAGAGAATATCCAATTCCTTTTTTATTTAATAATTAGGAGGATGTTTAAGAAAATCAATTAAGAAGATAAATCATTATTCTC
Organism: Arachis ipaensis; assembly: GCF_059453495.1. Classification (NCBI taxonomy): domain Eukaryota; kingdom Viridiplantae; phylum Streptophyta; class Magnoliopsida; order Fabales; family Fabaceae; genus Arachis; species Arachis ipaensis. Next base: position 119,801,002 of record NC_142435.1, on the reverse strand, counting down.
ATTATTCACGTAATGGCAACATCTCAGTTCACATTTATGAATATACAGGTCTATTTCATGGACACTCAAATTTGGTATGCCATTTTCTCAACTTTGTCTGGTGGTGTTGTTGGAGCCTTTGATCGTTTAGGAGAGGTAATTATCACTTTAACTTTATTTCTAGCTAGCTTCCTAGATGTGGAAAGAATTTCATATTAAACTACTTTATTTATTTTCTTCATTTTTGTGCATACAAAAGATTGAACTTATTTTATCAAGAAATTTGTATTATCCATTTTGGTGCATGAAGTACTGAATCATGATTATACATGCTTATTATTCAAATTTAAAGGTCTTCAAGGTGTAAAAAACTCAAATTTCCATTTCCATTTTCTGCAGATTCGAACTTTGACCATGCTAAGATCACGGTTTCAGTCATTGCCCGGCGCATTTAACTCATTCTTGGTCCCTACTGACAAAAACCAGAAGAGGAGATTCTCTTTGTCAAAGCGTTTTGCTGAGGTTTCTATCATTTTCATTGGCAACTAACTACATGAAACCAATGTAGTCATTTATGTTCACTCATGTTTCCATTCTTTTATAGGTTACTCCCAGTAGAAGGGTTGAAGCTGCTAAATTTGCTCAATTATGGAATGAAATTATCTGTAGTTTCCGTGAGGAAGATATCATAAGTGATAGGCAAGCCCTTAGAACCAAACTCTAGCTATTTGCAAAATCACCTATTGGGGTCTAACCTCTCAGTTCACATCACTGCAGGGAGATGGATCTTTTGATGGTTCCTTACTCATTAGACCCTAGCTTGAAAATAATTCAATGGCCACCATTTTTGCTTGCAAGCAAGGTCAGTGGGATTTTCTTTTAATTTATTATTCATTTACTTTTTTTGGGAAGGTTTACGTGTTACTATTTCCTCTAATTAATTCCATGTATACCTTTGTAGATTGCTGTAGCACTAGATATGGCAGCTCAATTTCATGGAAAGGACTCTGATCTTTGGAAGCGCATTTGTCATGATGAATATATGAAATGTGCTGTCATTGAATGCTATGAAGCTTTTAAGAATGTTCTAAATACTTTGGTGGTTGGTGACCTTGAGAAAAGGTAACTTTTTGAATCTTATCTATTGACCTTTTTGGTTATTTATTAGTTGACCTTTGGCCATTTATGTTTACGTTTCATGATATCAGATATGATATCCCCCATGTTATTTTAGGAATTACTTGCTTGATCAAATTTTAGGTTGAACCACATTAATTCAAAATTTGACATAAGCTTCTTTTGTTGTTATTCTTGATTAACCTAGAATTGAAGCTATAGAAATTTCATAAGCATCAAATTTTTTAAAGTACATCCGAATTCATTATGATGACACAGGACGATCTCCGTGATCTTCAAGGAAGTTGAGAACAGCATCTCCAAGAATACCCTTCTTACAAATTTCCGAATGGCATTTTTGCCCAACCTTTGTAAGAAATTTGTTGAGCTTGTTGAAATTTTGGTGAGTCATTCATAGGAAAACCAATCATTTTAGTATCTTCACTTTATTTTAGTCTTAATTCTTAAATAGTTTCATCTCTGTAGCTATATTTTTTGGAAACTTACACATTCCTTTATGGTTACAGAAAGATGCAGATCCTTCGAAGCGAGGAACAGTGGTAGTCTTATTGCAAGATATTTTAGAAGTATTTACCCGTGATATGATGGTGAATGACATTAGGTTGGTTGACACTTAATTGCTACTCTAAACTTGGAATGTAGTTATACTTGCATCACTTTCACTAAAAAGTAACAATGCTTGCTTTTGCATGGTGTGATTTTCATCAGTGAGTTAGCAGAACTTAATCATAGTAGCAAGGACACTGGAAGGCAACTTTTTGCTGGTACTGATGCAAGACCGGCCGTGTACTTCCCTCCTGTGCTTACAGCACAATGGGAGGAACAGGTAATTAATTAGTGATGCTATCATAAAATCAGAGAAAAATTACTCTCTCATAGGTTATATTTTGACTAAGAGATGCTTCTATAACTCATGAGTCACGAACCGTTGTTGTTTCAGATTAGACGCCTACATTTACTTTTGACAGTAAAGGAGTCTGCTATGGAGGTCCCAACAAACCTTGAGGCACGCAGAAGGATTACATTCTTCACCAATTCATTGTTCATGGATATGCCGCGTGCTCCAAGGGTTCGCAAAATGCTCTCATTCAGGTTTGTGATGCTTATTTCTTGTGCAAGAAAACAGCCCATGGCGCTGTTGTATTTCTGAAGTTGTACAGTGCCTTCTTATGTATTAAAGAACATCTTGGTTTTTCTTTGTAGTGTCATGACTCCATACTATAGTGAAGAGACTGTCTATTCCAAGAATGACCTTGAGGTTGAAAATGAGGATGGTGTGTCAATCATATATTACCTGCAAAAGATCTACCCTGGTAGCAATAGCTTACTCTATACAATTAGTTTGATTTCATTTTTTTTTTTTCTAAAGAGGAAAGATTGCCTAAGAAGTGTATTTATAGATGAATGGAACAACTTCATGGAGCGACTTGATTGCAAGAAAGATAGCGAGGTCTGGGAGAAAGAGGAGAATGTGTTGCAATTACGTCACTGGGCCTCGTTAAGAGGACAAACTCTTTGCCGGACAGGTATATATACAATGGTGTCCCTCCCTTTTCTGTTCCCATATGCAAGGTTTGATCAACTAATAATTTTTCTTCTTGTTCCTATAAATTAATGCAGTTAGGGGAATGATGTACTACAGGCGAGCTCTTAAGCTCCAAGCTTTTCTTGATATGGCTAATGAAAGGGGTAAGAATGGATACTCTTTTAATTTTTATATAGCCATGAATAGAGTTAAACACTACAGCCATCTTTCATCCACATTTTCATACATTTTTATAGAGACAAAAAGCTTTGTTTAGCAGTCCTCAACTATTGACCAAGTTTAACCCCATAAAGAAGTATTGCCCATACATTTGAAAAGACTAGATATTAGTAACATTTATTTATACAAAACTATACCATATATGACAGCAAATATAAACTTCTGCATCAAAATATTTCTTGTTATTATTAAGATACCAGTCTTCAACAATATTATTGGCAAGGCAGTTAGTTATGTGCCAAGATGATTGTTTAAGTTTTTTGCTACTTATGGACAGAGATACTGAATGGCTATAAGGCTGTTACTGTTCCATCCGAGGAAGATAAGAAGAGTAAGAGATCTCTGTATGCCAGTATCGAAGCTGTTGCTGACATGAAATTCACATATGTCGCCACGTGTCAGATCTATGGTAATCAGAAGCGCAGTGGAGACCGCCGGGCAACAGACATATTGAATTTGATGGTTAAGTATGTCATTGTTCTCCAACTGATAAATTCGAAGTTAGTCCATTTGGAATTTTTATTTCACTTAATTTAAGAAAATTACATACGGTTCTTAATTTTTGTAGCAATCCTTCCCTTCGTGTGGCTTATATTGATGAAGTTGAAGAAAGAGAAGCCGGAAAAGTACAGAAGGTTTATTATTCTGTGCTAGTCAAAGCTGTGGACAACCATGACCAGGTAAATTCTCTTATATAATAATACCTTTAGTAATTTACTTATGCTTGGTTAACTTCATTAGGACTTATGTTTGTATTATACAGGAAATATATAGAATAAAATTGCCAGGTCCACCCAAGATAGGAGAAGGAAAACCTGAAAATCAAAATCATGCTATCATTTTCACTAGAGGGGAAGCTCTTCAGACAATTGACATGAACCAGGTATATATAGCATTATATTATGTAACCTTTGAAGCTATATAACAAAATTCACACTGGACATATTCTTTCTAGGATAATTACTTGGAAGAAGCTTTGAAAATGCGTAACCTTCTAGAAGAATTTAATGAGGATCATGGCGTTCGTCGACCTACTATACTAGGTGTTCGTGAGCATATCTTCACTGGCAGGTACGAAGAATTATTTTCCATGTATACTGTTAGTGAACACTGCATCAAGTTATAATTTCTATATTATATAAAATTTTTTCTCTTGTGTGCAGTGTTTCTTCCTTGGCTTGGTTTATGTCAAATCAAGAAACAAGTTTTGTCACTATTGGCCAAAGAGTTCTTGCAAGACCCCTAAAGTAAGTAGAACTCATCCAAACATGAGACAATAATTTACTTTAAAAGGGAAATGAATGCAAAATATGTAGACCCTCAAATAAATGTTTCTTTTCTTTCCATTTTCCTTGTCCAATTGCAGGGTTCGGTTCCACTATGGTCATCCTGATGTTTTTGATAGAATTTTCCATATCACCCGTGGAGGTATCAGCAAGGCTTCTCGTGTAATCAATCTTAGTGAAGACATTTTTGCTGGTAAAATTCTTGTAACATGTTTCTTAGCACTATATACAGTATTTTTTTACTTTTATATTCCTTCCTCTATGCTGCATCACATGCATGTTTTTTACCTGAAAACAGGATTCAACTCCACACTAAGGCGTGGAAACATTACTCATCATGAATACATCCAAGTTGGAAAGGGTAGAGATGTTGGTCTCAATCAAATCTCACTCTTTGAAGCAAAGGTGGCCTGTGGTAATGGAGAACAGACACTTAGCAGGGATGTCTACAGGCTGGGGCATCGTTTCGACTTTTTCCGCATGCTATCATTCTATTTCACATCTATTGGATTTTACTTCAGCTCAATGGTAATGGTCATTTCATCCAGAAGAAAGAAAAAATTTTTTGGTCCCGTATGCATATGACATTAAATTATTTCTTGTATTCATTCACAGGTTGTGGCCCTCACTGTTTATGCATTCTTGTATGGCAAACTTTACCTGTCATTGAGTGGACTTGAGGCTGCAATAGTTAAATTGGCAAATAGAAGGGGAGATGAGGCACTGAGGGCAATAATGGCTTCACAATCCCTTGTTCAAATAGGACTATTAATGACTCTGCCCATGATCATGGAAATAGGACTTGAGAGAGGTTTCAGATCCGCTATGGGAGAGATGATAATAATGCAGTTGCAGCTAGCACCCGTTTTCTTCACTTTCTCTCTTGGAACCAAGTTGCACTACTACGGACGCACTCTTCTTCACGGAGGTGCAAAGTACAGAGCAACTGGTCGTGGCTTCGTTGTTCGCCACGAGAAGTTTGCTGAGAATTACAGGCTGTACTCTAGGAGTCACTTTGTGAAAGGGATTGAGCTTTTAATATTGCTCATAGTTTACAGGGCTTATGGTTCAGCAGCAATCGGTGGAGCTTACGCTTTCCTTTCATGGTCAATGTGGTTCTTGGTTTGTTCTTGGCTGTTTGCTCCTTTCCTTTTTAATCCATCTGGATTTGAGTGGCAGAAGATAGTTGAAGACTGGGATGACTGGAAGAAATGGATAAGTAGCCGAGGTGGCATTGGTGTTCCTGGAAATAAAAGCTGGGAATCATGGTGGGATGAGGAACAAGAGCATTTGCAATACACTGGGTTCATGGGAAGGTTTTGGGAGTGTTTCCTAGCCCTGCGTTTCTTTGTCTATCAATATGGCATTGTGTATCAGCTCCATATATCAAGAGGCGACAAGAGCATTGTGGTAATTATTCTAAGTACCTTTTATTTTGCATTTTCATGCATGTACTGGCACAAAATAGTATACTTCACTCTGGTAATTGGTAGTGCCTGAAATATGTTAACTTGTTCATATGCAATTTTCCTTGCAGGTTTATGGTCTGTCCTGGCTTGTCATAGTAGCTATCATGATCACCTTGAAGGTCAGTATCATCATTTTGAAAGATTAGCAGTGTTTTTCTTTCCTTTATCTTAATACTGATATCATTTACTGGTGGCACTGGAAACTGCAGATTGTGTCCTTGGGTAGCAAGAAGTTCAGCGCAGACTTCCAATTGATGTTCCGTCTTCTCAAATTCTTCCTATTTGTTGGAACCGTTGTCGCCTTTACCTTAATGTTTGTCTTGCTAGGTCTCACCGTTACTGACATATTTGCCAGCCTCTTAGCCTTTTTTCCAACAGGCTGGGCTCTTGTACAGGTACTCTTTTAGAACTCACGCAACTAGATACAACCCTCTTACAATGTTTCTGTCTCGTCTTTGTCCCCATTATCTTAATGTCTCTGTACTTTTGTCATGAGATACCAAATACATTCTTAGAGTGAAAATGTGAATATGCTTGGTATACAATACAAAGTCTAAACCATTTTTTGTTCCCTTATGATCCATGTACTTAGAATGCATCTTAACATGTGCAGATAGCACAAGCATGCAGGCCTATTGTGAAGGCCATAAGAATGTGGAGTTCTGTCAAAGCTTTAGCAAAAGGCTACGAATATCTGATGGGAGTTATTATCTTTGCACCTGTTGCTGTATTGGCATGGTTCCCTTTTGTATCAGAATTTCAAACTAGGCTTCTATTCAACCAAGCTTTCAGTAGAGGGCTTCAAATCCAGCGTATTTTATCTGGCGGTAAGAAGAATAAGTAAAGAATCATCCAAACACCTTTGTGGCAAATTGGTGCTGACAGAATATGAGATAAGGGTACATGCAAACTGGGAGATTAAAACAAATTTACATGATCAAAGAGCACATGCTGCGGTTAGATTATTGTATTGTAGAAATGGCCAGTTGAGTCATGGTTTTTGGAGGGGGAGTTCAGCCAGCATTTGTTCATAAATTATTTTATTGCAAAAGAATTATATCTTGATTCTAAAGTATCATAAAATTTCATCTTCAATTCTTCATTCTTGTTATTCTTTTTAATTTTAGGAAAGGAAGAATTGAATGTGAACTTTTGTATGTACCCTATTGATTCTGTACTCTAATATTCCTAATTGTGACTCTTCAGCTTTTAGAGTCAGAAGGGCAAGTTTTATTTGTGGGGTGTTTGTAACTCAATGAAAAATGAGAATTCTCCAAAAGTTTGTTGACCAAATCTTAATGATAATATTAGCTTATAGCAATTTTTTTTTGAATAATAGCATATAATTAATTAGTGGTAAATAATACCATGAAAATTACTTATAAATTTTTTTATATCATAACTGTATTATTACTACAAGCAAACCATGTATCAATTAACCTGTTTTTGCAAATATAGTTGGATTGAACCTTTACCCGTAAAAGGGGGAGGAAAAACAAACAGGCTTTATTTAACTTATATTGTTCAAAAGAGTCAATTAGCAAACCCAAAAAATAAAAAATATACAAGAAAACTATACTGAAACAACATCTCATTGGTCTCGAGAGGATAATAAGACATTTAAAATGTATCATAACATAATAATAAGTATTATTTGTTTAAAGTAAACCAATAGCTTTCATACAGTACGATACTCAATAATAAATTAAAAAGTAGAATTATTAGTTAAGTTAAAATTGAATAAAAAGTTAAAAACACTTGCTGAAGAAGCACCGCAAGAATCTCATCATCGCATTCGCATCATTTAACTGTGGTTGTCTTTTTTTTTTTTTTTTTTTTTGGACAGGAACTGTGCGTGTCTGTGCGTAACAAACAGACAATAGGGGTGAAGCAACTAAACAGAAGAAAATAAAACGTTGAACGTAAAAAAAAAAAAAGCAAACTCTTATCTATCCCTTTAATGGAATGAATGATTGGATTGGAGTCCGAAAGGAGATTATGCCATCCCTGACCAACAAGCAACAAACAAGGCAAAAAAGCATAAATACATAAATTGATTTTTTTTTATATTTATATTATAATATAACAAAACAATTCCCCAAAACGATGCTATTGATGGGGCCACCTCAGTAATAGAGTAGTACTACTTTTCATCATTCATCATCATCTGTCCCTCACTTCGGTCGCTCTTTTCTTTTCCTCCTTAAATTCCAAACTAACATTACAACTCATACAAACAGAATCACAAAACTCCCAACCCTAAGCCACACCACTAAACCAGATTAATTAAAAGGTCACAGCTTGCAGATGCTAAGCACTATTTCCTCAATTTCTTCACCGGAACACAAAAACAACCAAACAACACCCATAAAATAAAAAAACACAATTCCCAAGAAAGTAAGTAAATAACACCCGTTCCAAGGAAAGAAAATAACAACTAAAACATTTAACAGAGCATGACCATGATATGATGCTCCTGCTCCTCACTCTGCAGCTCCAAACATAAAAAACAGAGCACCCACTTTACCCATTCAGTCACAACTCTTCAATTTTCGACCTTTGTCTGTTTTTTGAAACCCATTTCGATGGACCGTTCGTATCGCCGGCGCCGGCGAACATGGTGCTGCTCCTTTGCCGTTCCGCCGTCGAGCCCCGACAACTTCTATTCTTCAACCCACTACTCGAAACCGCGTCAGGGGAAGTCTGAAACCTTCTCAAAACCGAATCTTTCGGTCCCAAGCTCGCCCCAGAGCACCAAATCCGGGTCCAGAATGGCGGGTCGGATCGACCCTCGGAGGATCTTGTCCCCCGGCAGAGTATCCCCCATTGACTCCGATCCCGCTGCCGTCGATTCCGCCGCTCCCGTCCCCTCTCCGGCCATCGATTCCGAGCCCAAGTTGCGATCTCGGAGCTTCCGGGCACCGACACCGCCTCCGCTGCCTCCTGCGGTGGTGGAAGAGGAGGGTTCTGGCAGCGGAGGAACTAAAGACGGTGTTTTTGACGTGAGAATGTGTTTGAGAGGGAAGGATGGTGGGTGCATGGTTTTGGAGCTGAATTCGGTGGTTCTGTACGCGAATTCCGAGGTTTTTGCTGGTTTGATAAGTGATTACAAGAAGGGTTCAGGTTCAACTTCAAATGGTAGTGGCTGTAGTAGCAAAATGTGCAGGATTGAGGTTCCTGAGGTCGATAACTTGGGGTTGTTCAGAGAAACCATTGAGCTCATGTTCGAGGATGATGTTACCAAAAGGCTCGCTAAGATTGGTGTTTTTCGATCCATCGACGTTTTGGAGGTACCTAAGTAGTTGTTACTTTCTTTTCCTTTAGTAAAATATTTTATCTTCATTTCTGTGTATGTTTTTGTTGATGATTTAATTTGCAGCTAGTATATGGTAGGTTTGGTTTTTTGAGTGTTTTGGGAATAAGCTGGTTTAGTATTGGGTGGCATGAAATTAAAAGCAAGAAAAATGGAGAATTGGAACTTGCATTTGAACATTTTGATTTTTCTAATGGAAACAATCTTGCTTGTGTTTGAATAATTGCATTTGTCTTACATGGTTGTTATGATTGTGTTTATAGGTGGCTGCTGGCATCAAGTTCACAAGGGGTGTATTATCCTGTTTGAAGTACCTTGAGGCTGTTCCTTGGACTGAAGAGGAAGAAGAGAAATTGAGGAGCTTGTTCACAAGATTCAAGTTCGATGATACGACAACCAGGGACATCCTAGGTAGATTCTACTTGAATGATTCAGCAGATTCACAGCCAAATGTTGCAATGCAACTCGTTTGGTCTATCACCAGTTCTGCAGATGCCAATGCAAGGAACGAACTTAAGTCACTAGTAAAGGGTCTTCTAAGTAAAAGCTCGGTCTATGAGAAGAACCATGTTGACCTCAGCAAGGAGGATCTATATTCTGTTTGCCACTCGTGTCTCGCTTCTCTAGTTAGCCTATTTGAGGGGAAATCTGACGACAACCGTCATGAACAATCATTGCCGAAGAAAGATATGAACAAGCCTTTGATCGAACGCGTCGCAAGACAGGTTGATAACATCAACTGGTTGCTGGAAATCATGTTTGATGGGCAAATGGCGGAAGACTTTGTTGATATATGGACCAATCAGCAGCAGCTACTTAAATTGCATGATGATGCCTCTCCCATGGTAAGATACGAACTGAGTCGAGTGTCAGCAACATTGTTTGTCGCCATCGGCACCAGAAAACTACAATGTCGGTTGGAAGCTAGGTCGGGGCTTCTTCAGGCGTGGTTCAAACCAATGCTGTTGGACTTTGGGTGGCTGCAGAGATGCAAAAAGGGGCTTGATATGAAGGCATTGGAAGAGGCAATGGGTCAGGCACTTCTTACTTTGCCCCTCAAGCAACAACACATGCTGTTTATGGAATGGTTTCGGTATTTCTCAAAGCATGGTACTGAGTGTCCAAATCTAAGTAAGGCATTCCAGATATGGTGGCGCAGATCATTTTTAAGGGGCTCTGAGACTCATGAAATTGAATCAAGGTAAAGAAAAAAAGAATACTGATGCTTGTGATGTTTACTTCTGTCTACTCTGTAAAGAGTTGCAATTAGGTGAGAAATTCTAAGCTATGTACACTGAATAAAGTAGATGAACTCTATATGAATATGATCATTGTATTAGTTGATTGATGCCTAAATAGTATCGAATTTTCTAGGAGGTTTTTGTATTATTTTTAATTTAATTTATTAATATTTTCTTAATGGCCTAGGTCCTAATGAGGCCTCCAAGAAATCCTCATAAAAAAAGAAAACTCGTTGCTGTACCTTAGAAAGGTCTATTCTTGTAGCACATCTGTTGCCATGGTCATGCTATTCTCGTTTGTTTAACTTTGTACAAAGTGGTGAACATCTATTTTTATCTGTCTTGTATGCTAATTCTCTTGTGATTTTATTTTGGTGCCGAAATTGTGGAATTTATTTTTAAGGTAGGTATCAAATATTTTAAAATTATTTGTTTTTATATTTTTAAATTAAATATGGACTTTTAAGCTTTTTTAGTAAATTAAACACTAGACTTTAAACACCATAGCAATTAATATATATAAAAGTTAATACTCATTTTTTTTCTACAAACGCTCTTAATTATATTATTCTATTGATATTGTTTTTTTTTTGTTATAATTTTTCGAATTTTATTTTTTATAGATTTTTCACTTTCTTTTATTATCTTTTTTTGTCTTATAATTTATACTAGTATTTTCTCTTAATTAATAATAAATTTAATATCATTATTTGATTATTTTTTAACCAAAAAAATTGTTTTATTGTTTATTTGTCTTTCATTCTATTATAATATATTATTTTGCTTTTATATTTTATTTTATGAATCAACAACTTATATGTTAAATTTTTATAAATCTTTTATTTGAGATAGAATTATAAGTGAAGTCATTTCATATTCAATGATGTTAAGAGAAATTACTGAAAACATATTTAAATTAATTTGATGTATAATAATTTTATATTTTGTAACTTAGTGTAAGTGATGTTAGGGATGTACCTGGCCGGGACTGAAGGGCCAGTCAGACTCGAAGGGTCTAGGGTCGGATAAGAGTCTCAAAAATAGGTTCGATTATTATTTAGAGTCGAGTCCGGATCAATGCGAAACCGGCCTCACTTGGCTCCTTGTGCACTTTAAGAAGACTAAAAAAGATATATATGTTTTAAATTAATTCCAATATTATGTTATCTTGATTATAAGCTTATTGTTTTATTTTTAATCACACTTAGTTGAATTTAAAAATAGATCAAAGAAGCACGAAATTAGAATTTATGAATAAATTCAAGTTTAAATATGGATATCAACTTCTTGATAACAAGTATATTTTTTTTCTTCTTTATAAATAAGTGTTATAATTTTTTGACATAAAGTTTATCAAAACCCAAACTTCACCGATTTAGACCTGGTTCTAGTGTGGCCCGAAAGTAGTCTGCTTTCACTGGGTTTAGGACTTGATAAAGGTTTCAAAAATAGACCCGATTATTATTTAAGGTCGAATTCGAGTGAAGACAAACCCGGCTTTACCCAAGCCATGTACACCCTAGGCGATGTACTGTAACATCCTCCATACAGAGCTTTATGCCTAGGACGTAAATCAGAAGTGGTGAGGCGGTACGATCTCTAAAAATAAAAATAAAAATACTTATATAATATAATTGAAAGAATTTATAACTAAGAGCCTTAAAAGAGAAGTCATACAAAATACAAACAGAAAAGTATATCACTCACGAAAGATAAGCATAGATGGATAAGCAAGATTGAAAAGAAGATTAAAAACATAACTATATGGATCAGAATTCCAAAATACAGATAACTAGCTCCGAACTCAATCCGTGAATCTAAGACCGGCCAGAGCATATATATATATATATATATATATATATATATATATATATATATATATATATATATATATATATATATATATATATTTCTACAACCCAAAATATAACTCAAACTACAGAATAAACACTTATTTCTCCAAGTCAACCTCTAGGAGGGACAAAATACAAAATATACATGCAGAGATTCTATAAGCATATATACATAGCTTAAAACAAAATATAATGGCCCAAAAGATAGTTCTTCGCTTGTAAGGAGGGTCTCCAGACGCTCAACGAGGTGTCTCTCGACCTGTATCTGAAAAATAATAGAAATATGTATGGAATGAGAATCGGAGGTTCTCAGCATGGTAAAGGTGTCCGCATAGTTAATATAAAAGGTCTCGGAAAAGTTAGAGGCATTCCTAGAACTCCGACACTCAGATTTCAGCTTAAAGATTCAACTAAACCAGAAATTAAGTAAATTATCTAAGGTATTCCAAGTTCTGAATCTAACTTTAACCTAACACTCTACTTTCTATCTTCTCCAATCTTTCGAATCACCGGTGGAACACCCCCCCCCTCCCGGGCCCCTCACACCTCAAGTAAAGAAAACAAGATAGAGGTGCAATTACAACAAGTAACAGAAAAGCAGAGTTAAGCAGTTAAGCAAGTGAAAACAATGTACACTCAAGCAAACACAAATAAATGCATATGATGTATGTCTGTCCTATGGCTGATAAGTCTTATCTGTCGGTTATACAGTCAAATCGACACGTCCTAGTAGTTAACTATTGGGCAGTTTCTCTGTGCGCGTATCCCCAAGCTCAAAAATAATATCCATGGCGTCAAACTCCAAACTCAATAATATTCTATGGAGTCAAACGTCAAACTCAATAATTTAATATTTCATGGGTGAGACAACCCAAGCTCAAATTCAATATATATGCATGCCCATGGGGGAGCTCGAGGAGTTAAAGTGTCCAGTCACATCTTGCGACAGAGGATCGACAATTAGTCTCAATATCATCATCATTCATCAAAAATTCATACTCAACTTAATTCATTATTTTTTAAATAAATCAAACTCAAAACGTAATCATTTTCTTAATAACTGAAAATCAAATCATAAAATCCCTAAACCCAAATTTTTCTAAATAACCACTTTAAACGAACCCTCCAATTTTCATAAAAATTTCGGCAGCATCTCTTCTAAAAATCGGACTTTCGCCACTCTTCAAGGGTCCCAACCACCAAACCAAGCACCTCTTAGTCATTTAAATCATTCCTAATATCAAATTATTTCAAAATCAAACCAATTCCAATATTAAATCTTTTTCAAAAAAATCAACCAACTTCAATAGCAACCACTTACAAAATCGACTTTCACATCTCTCAACCAATCCATTCAAGCTCACCATCAATCCTCAACACATCAACTATCGTCATTATTTTATACCCATCAAAGTCATAATCCAACACATACAAATTCATTTATCCTTATACACACATCATAAACCATATTCACAATCCATCAATAATTCATTTAATTCATTCCTATCTTATGGTCCTCTAGTCTAAGTTTTCACATGACATTAAACATTAACTACGAAAAACCAAAACTATACCTTGACCAATTCCTCCCTAAGCTCGAAACACCTCAAAAACCTCTCCTTACACAAACTTCAAGCTTCTAAACGTCAATTTCCCAAGCTTAATCACCCAAATTTCGTTCCAAACTGTCAAATTGAACTTCAAATTGAACTCCAAATCAACAAAAATACCATCTAATCCACACAATAGCACTACAATCATTAGAGGATTCACTAATTCAATGATTCACAAGGGTTTAACAGTTTCTTACCCTACCCATGAATCAATTGGACAAAATCGAATGATTATCCACTGTTAGAGTTCACCTAAACCATAAAAACCATTCAATTCCTGAATATTCAAACTCAAAACCCATGAATTTGAGGAGAGGAAGAACTTGACGAGAAATGCAAGTTTCTTACCAATTTGTTCGATAGAATTGAAGAGAATTCCGATACGAACACTTGGCCGTTGACGGCACGTCAATCGGAGCTCTGGATTGAAAGTTATGGACAATTCTCTCTTTTGCAACCTATTCAAAGTGAAAAAATGATGAAGAAAACCAATTTTGGGAGTTTATAGGTTGGATCTTAGGTTCGGTCCAACAGGTTCGGCCCGTTTGCCTATTTTTATGCCAAAAATTTTTAAATTAGTGTCAAAATTCATATTTTAATTATTTCTACTTGTTTAAACTATAAAATTTAAGTTTCTAATTTTTTTAAATAATAATTAATTTATTAGTTAATTATTTACTAATTAATCAAAGTTTAGATGAACTATTTATTTTTATATATAGTTTAACAATAATTTTTACTTAAGCAAATACTTCAATATATATATATATATATATAATTCATTATTATATTATTAACATTATATTATACTATAGGATTTAATTATGATAATTATATTGTTTTTAACTAACTATAAAACTAAATTTTAAAAATCATGTACAAAAAATTCATAGTGCTAGTTTTATGTTCAATTCTAAATCTACTAGTTATCACAAAATCTTTCTAATAATGGGATTTAGTCGATCTCTATATAAATCACGAAAAGACCTTACAAGATCAAGCTATACTGGTTTAGATAACGTACTTTCCAGCGCGACGAAAAGTAAAGGGGCAAAGGCCTATCACAGTTCCCTCATCAACTAACCGTTCTCCAATAAAACAAAATTGAGAATACTAGAAGTTTAGGGTTAAATGTGTCAACTTCCATCATTTGATATTACTACGAAAGACATGCATAGATTTCAACGTAATAGATGTTGAAAACTCACTCTAACAAACACAACTCAGAAAATATCCGAAGAAAATTTGTGAGGCTAATGATTAATCCAACCTAGTAAATAGAACTAACACTAAAGATTTTATCAACTGCTATCATGTGTTAGCTTATTACAGAAAGGAATGTTTGTACAGAATATATGCTTCAGTAGAGTTTATAAATGAGAATGGAAAGACAATCAAGATCAGCAACACACGGCAACGGTTCTTCTACCAACCTCATGTTGATGCTTCGTCAAATTTTGAAGCCTCATTTATTGTCCTGGCTCCAATTTCCTTGTTCATTAGTCTCCCATAACAATGGGGTGTCGAGGTCACCCAACTCCAAGTAGTCCAGGGGATCAGGGAAACGCAACCCATCACTCGCAGAAAGCATTTCATTCACAGTATATCCACCATTTTGGCCGCAGGAAAAACCATGTCCAATTCCACCCATTTCGAACAAACCATCAAGGTCACCCAGACCCCCAAAAATCTCATTGGGATCAAAGCAAGGTGTTCCTTCAGCATTGTTTATGTCAGGAGGATTGTCAACCTTCTGTAATTACAAAATTAGAACAAGAGAAAAGAAATGAAGGCTCAGAACATTTATGGAACAAAGTAAAACAACAATAATAAAGCATCATGAGTTTGAAACTAAAAATAATGGATGCGACAGATGCAGTTATTCCAAAAACCAAGGTCCTAGATATGTTTCCACAAAATGGGGAAAGAGATGGAAGGAAACTGTAGAAGAGATGTCATAGATTAGATGGAAACAAGCATGAAAAGAAAAACAATCTAGTCAAATTCCCCCAAAATATTGTGCAGGCATAAATAAGAATAAATAGATTGCATACTTCAGTTGTGGTGTTCTCAGTAGGAGCCATTATGTTATCTTCTATGGCGGAACCAGGCACTGGTGTAATATCACCATCAACTTGATTACTTGGAGCTGAAGGATGTGCTGAGCAAGAAGGCATTGGCCCTGTTAAACACGAAACAGAGGTCAACCCATAGCATTCACTCACAGAGAGATTCACGTTATTCACAACAGAGCTATGACATGAAGCGGGTTGTATAGGAACTGCAGCAGGTAGAGCAGCAACAGGTGCAGATTCTACACAGTCAATTTCATCCTCTTTATCCCAGTCTTCCTCATTAAATGGCCTTCCGTATTGTGCACCATTCCTAGGACCAGGACCATCCTTTTGGAACACTTTACATATCACATAAGAATCCTGAGAAAAACGTAAACAATTAGAACTAATTAAAATAAACACACCAGAAAAACAAGCACAAAAATACAAGACAAAATAAGCAAATACCATAAACAGTCTCACAAGAGATGCTAAACTAGTCAGACATACAGTAAAATTATATTAAGTAAAGCTAGCCATTATATACCATAAAGCTTAAGCACCAGGCATATGTATACTGCTAAAAATCAGTTTATGGCATCAGGCTTAACATGAAAAGACAATCTACATAGAAGCCATTACCAACAATAGAGGTTGCAACGCGTGCAATTCAGCAGAATTCTGTAATCCACTAATCCTCGTGTATTAAAATATGCTCATCAGCTAAGAGCATAGCTTCTAGTGAAACATAAGACGATAACAACATAAATAACAACAATCCTAGATTCCTAGTTATCCCCATATGGGCAGAAAAGCACAAACACTAACCGATAACAATAATTAGCAGCATATATTTCGACATATATTTCCTTAGTCTCACCAAAGTAGAAATACACTTAATTTTCATGAATGAGAAATCAGTAGTTACCTGTTGAACACCCTTATCAGCAAGGTCCTTATCTTGAAGTCGGTATTCATGCAAAACCCAATCAGTTCGATCTCCCTTGGGTGCTTTACCATTGTGAAACACCAGAGTCTTTATCATGCCCACAACAAGCTTCTTGTTCTCGACGGATCTATCCTTGCCAGTAGTCTTCCAGTACCCACATTCTGTGGCCCTATTCATCCTCCCTCCGCTCGAATACTTCTTCCCTCGAGGGCAAAAGAAGTACCATTCTAAATCTCCAGTTTTAAGCAGAGAATGATCTGAAAAAATATCATCAAGTTAAAAACAGCTATGACGAACACAGAACTCTACTAAATCAAATGAAACCAGAGTGCAAACCTGGTAGATCCCACGGCGGATATTTGTATATATCAAGTTCAGCAATCACATCACAAGGGAATCTCTTCCCCATCACCTTCCTTTTCAGAAAGTACTGAACCAGCTCAACATCGGTTGGATGAAACCGGTACCCTGGAATTGACTTCATTGCGGCCATCGCAGAAGAATAAAGAAAGCTTAAATAGTAAAACCTTCAGAATCTAACAACTTCCCTTAAATCAAACAATCCAACAACAAAGAACCACTTCACCAGCAGTGAAGAAAGAAACCAACTTTGTAGGTACTCCCAATTAAAAATAAAAATAAAAAATAAAAAAGACGAGAAATTTAACTAGAGAATGATGAACGGAATTAAATAACCCTAAAAGAATCGAGGGTGCGAAGCGTCAAGTCCAGTGGCGAAAGAAATTGCGAGAACAGCGAAGCCTTCCCCGGTTCATGAAGGTAAAATGGAACTGGAAACCCACAATGGATGAAGACGGTCCCTTTCTGAGAACAAAATTCATCGGCACAGTGGAACCCTAATAACAACACCAACAGCCACATTGCAAATTCATCGATTACAATTATTCGACGGAGCTTACCCACAACAGAGAAGGAAAAAAAAAGACAACGAAGAGATGGAAGGTTTTATTGTATCGCGAAGATTGGGGTTTTGGGAAGAAAGGAAGCTTACCAGGGAAGGAAAGAGGGAAGTGAGAAGAACACAGACTTGAAACTTCGCACTCCTAATCGTTGAATCTTTGGACTACCAAGAGAGTGAGAAGCGGCCAGGGTTTTGTTTATATATGTGGTTTTAATTGGGGTTTTTCCTTTTTCTTTTTTATTAATTTCTGTTTCTTGTGCGAGGGGCCTCATTGTTCGCCATTCGCCTAGGTAAATTTCCATGGAATTGAAATACAAATATTCCTTCCAAATGCTAAAGAATTTTAATATGGAATTTAGAGGTCAGTTTTACCTGGAAATGGAAATTTTTGGTGTATATACTGTGGATGGACAGTGCAAATATACAAATACAATATGCAGGTAATGTGTTGACTCAGCACACAACTAATATATTGGACACGTGTCAGAATCGCACACAACACGCAGGTAATATGTTGCCATGTGGCACTCATCCCTTCACCATACAGGTAATGTGTTTCACACGTGGCAGACGCTGGTTGGATGGCGTTCCAACACGTAGCCTGCGAGATGAGTCTTCTATCTATAAAAACCAAAGTTCGTAACTATTTTGCTTAATTGTGAGAGAAATATTTTTCTCCAGGGTTGGTACGATAGAGGGCACTGCAAATATAGTGGTTTATCACAATAGTGAAGTCGTACGAAATACATATGAGAGTGCGAGCTTTGCTTATGAGAATATGTTTTCGTTTGTGGTTCTGTGCAAAATAACATTCGCGGAACTACAGTTTGGGCTCTGTCAAAGCATAGAGGCTGATATTTTAAAGAGGGTGACCAACATTCTCTATAGGAGTCCAGTTGTCGTATTTGGCGGCCTAATACAGTTTGAGGATATGCCAATCGTCGACAAAATTAGTATTCAGCGGATGTTTCATATTCACTAGCAAACTCAGGTGCAACACCCGAAGATTAAGTTATACGTTGAGTTTGAGCATATTGCTACAGATGAGGTTCAATATGACGTAGATGTGCCAGATGACAAAGCTGAGGCGTACTTGGGAATGAACGATGATAGCGATGAGGAGTTTGAAGCTACGTATGAAGCCGGTGATGAGGATGAGGACGGCAATGGGGGAGGTGATGCAGTGGCAGAAACTTTAGTGATTCCAGTCGTGGTTAGTCAACCGATGGACGTTCCACCTTTTATGCGTAGCTTGGATCTTGACGCCATGCATACACCAGAGTTTCCTGAATATGCAAACATAGGTACGTGAGCAGTGGGTAGTATGTTTACTTGATTTTGTTTTAGCGGATCGATGAGTGACAAATTTATTTTCTTATAGGTGTTGCTGATCCTGAGGATGGAGAGTTTAGAATCAGAATGGAATACGGTTCAAGAAAATCAGTCATTGCGGCAATTCGGAGTTACACTATCTCTAGAGGAGTTGATTACGTTGTTTATGAATCCGAACCACAGACGTTCTATGCAAAGTGCAAGACTTATGGACGTGGGTGCGACTGGCTTACCCGAGCCAGCTTGATACAGAAGAAAGTCTGTTGGAAGATTCGGAGAAACAACGGGAGGCACACGTGTTCCATGGGAACGATCTCACGGGATCACTCCAAGTTAGACTTGGACACGATTGCTGAAGCTATGAAGCCATTGGTTGAATCCGACCCATCCATAAAGGTCAATTTTATAAAGTCCAGGCAAGATTCAACTACACTATTAGTTGCCGGAAGGCTTGGCTGGTAAAGTAGAAGTCGATAGCCAAGGTTTTCGGTGGATGGGAATATTCTTACCAAACTTTACCATTGTGGTTCTAGGCAATAGTTCAGAAGATGCCTGGTTCACAAGTCCAAATACAAACACGACCTCTGTATAACGGGAGTCAAGAGGTGGACGGTGTTTAGATACTTCATCGGGTATTCCTGAGTTTCCATACATGCATAAGAGCTTTCAAATATTTCAAGCCGCTGGTTCAGGTTGACAGGACCTACTTATACGGAAAATATAAAGGTTGTCTTTTGGTTACAATTGCGCAAGATGGGAATAAAAATATTGTACCGATTGCTTTTGCCATTATAGAGGGTGAGACTGCTGATGCGTGACACTTTTTTCTCAGTAATTTACGAACACATGTTGTAAGAAAAGATGCGTGGGTATAATCTCTTATCATCGTGAGTCAATCCGAGCCGCAGTAGATCGTAGCGGAGGTGATTGGAAACGTCCGAGAGTATGGTGGATGTTTTATATTTGGCACATTGGTAGCAACTTCTTGAGGGAATTCAAGGTTCCATACCTGCAAAAGTTTGTGGTCAATATTGGGTATTCAAGGACAGTGGAGGAGTACAACGTCAACTACAGGAGGTTGCAAGAACGAGGCGAGGCATATGTTCATTGGTGTGACAACATCGAATATCCTCAGTGGGTGTTGGCATTTGACGAGGGACATCGATAGGGTCACATGACGACGAACCATGTCAAGTGCATTAATTCGGTGTTGAAGGGTGCTCAAAATCTTCCTATCTTGACGCTAGTCCGAGCAACATATTATCGGTTGAACGAGTTATTTACACATAAGAGTACTGAGGCTTACCAGTGCAAGCATGCTGGATTTACTTTCTCAAAGTTTGCCACTCAGCGGATAGAGGCAAACATGCAGTGTGCAGGAAACATCGTTGTGCACCGGTTTGATAGAAGAAGCGAGGTGTTTGAGGTGCACAAAATGCCTTGTGGAAAAGTGTTAGTTGTTGATCTTGCACGACAGAGGTGCGATGGTGCGTGAAATTAGAACTCGCACAACTTAACCGGCAAGTGCACCGGGTCATCCAAGTAATACCTCAGGTGAGTGAGGGTCGATCCCACGAGGATTGTTGGACTGCGCAAGCAATGGTCGTCTTGTTGGACTTAGTTAGGCAAATAGTAAAAAGAGTTGTGTTGTTGTAAACGCATAAACAAGTGAACAAGAAAATAAAGAAAGCAATTAAAGGGTTTAGTGTAAAACGATGATGAGAAATTGATTAAGGTTTTGGAGATGTTTACTTTTTCCGGATAAAAATGTCTTACTAGCTATTTTGACAATGAATGATTCATTATATGGCAAATCATAAGTGATTAAACCCTAATCTCTTAGCGATTTAAGCTCCTCTAATCCTCATCAAACGCCACTCTCGTGGTCACTCAATTCCAATTAGAAGGTTAAATTCAGAAAACTAGTTTAACGCCACAAAAACCCTAATTACCAAAGCTAACATGATTTTATGTCACATATCCCAATTAGTTCATGTAATTAGCAATTTAGGAGGAATTTGTTTTCAGGTTTTAGTTCAAGCGAGATAACTCTCTCGAGAATCACAAGAACTCAAGTAGAAAAGGGTCATACTCTCATTCCACCTAATTCATGAGATTAAAAACGAAAACAATCCTTAGAATAGAATCAAAATATTAATTAAAATAGAAGAATAATAGTTCTAATCCATAGAAATAAACAGAGCTCCTAACCTTAACCAGGAGGTTTAGTTGCTCATAACTTACAGAGAAAACAGGGTTCTAAAAAGTGCGAAAGGAAGAAGATCCTAAACCTAAGTGATCTTTTCCTTTAAATACTAACCTAATAATAAATGCTGGACCTAAAAGATATTATTTGTAAATAGAAATTATAAAAGGAAATAAAATAAAATTAACAAGTGCTAAATCCACTTGGAGGCCCAAAGAGGTGTAAAACGGGCTGCTGCTGGCGTTTAACTTCAAGAATGGGCGTGAGACGCTAGAGAAGGAGTATAACATTACTGGTTTGTGCCCTCTACTGGCGCCAAACGCCAAGTGGGCATTCAGCGCCCAGGGAGGGTGCTGCCAGCATTTTCCTTTCTTGCTTCAGACTCCTTCAAACTACTCTGAATTTTACCTAAAACCATAAAAAAAAACTCAAAGTAGCATCCAAAGGTGATTTTTGCACTAAAAAACAAGTAAAAGTAAATAAATCTAACTCAAAACAATATAAAAATAACAAGAAAAAGGGTATAAGATGCTCACGCATCACAACACAAAAGGTAAACTGTTGCTTGTCCTCAAGCAACCAAAAATAATATAGGACCAAGGAAGAGAAAACACACAAGAGTAGAGTTGTCATTTAAGCTTAGGTCTAATTACTGAATAGAGCCAATGACACTCTATTTCTGAATAGCTTTGGCATCTCACTATCCTTTGAAGCTCGAAAATATTGATGTCCTTTAGAACTAGAACTCGGATGGTATTATTGATTCTCTTCTTTAGGCTCTAGTTGATTCTTGAACACAGATTTTCTTTTGTTTAGTGCTTTGCACCTTTGAGCCTAGCCGTGACCCTAAGCGTTTTGTTTTCAAGCTTAACTTGATACATAAACACTACAAGCACTTAACTGGGGAACCTCTTGGGTTCAAATTTTTCCTTGCTTTTTCTCCCAGACAGTGGTGCTCAGAGCCTTAGGCATACTTTGTAACAGCATTGGGTCATGACTTTAAGTGTTCAGTCTCAAAGGTCACTTGACACTTTCATACCACAAGCATATGGTTAGGAAAAATCACTCTTTTGAGCTTGAGATTAGTTTTGACCCTCCTAACCATTGATGCTCAAAGCCTTGGACCTATTCTTTTGATTTTTCTTTCTTTTTAACTCTTTGTTGTTTCTTTTGCTTCAAGAATCAATCTTTTTTCTTGTTTTAGAGAATCAATAATATTTCTCTGAATTTATATTCCTCAAGAACCAATATACTCAGCTCCAATATCAAACATGCATAGTTAATTTATACATTCAGATATAGAGATAAGGCCACCACATCAAAGCAACTAGAATAACTCATAATATAACTCAAGATCTCATGCGTTTTACTACTTTTTTTTCAATAGATTTTTTTTTCTTTTAAGATTGATGCGTAATACATAAGACACCTTGAAAATTTTTCAAAAATAAACTACTAAACGATAAAGCAAAAAAATCCTAAGGGTGATCATGCAAACTAGAATAGAAAGCAGGTAATACACTGAAACACTAGAAAAACAAAGGAAAAATAAAAATAGGGAGAGTGAAACTAAACTACCTCAGTGATGGTGGCTGCTGCTCCCTCTGAAGAATCCTCTGGAGCGTTTAAGCTCCTCAATATCACGCCCTTGCCTCCTCTGCTCCTTTACCATTCTCCTTTGATCTTCCATCATCTGATGGAGGAAAGCAGATTGGTCCTGATGCTCCAACCTTAGCTGATCAACTGATGATGTCAGCTCCCCCAAAGATGTGGTCAATTGATCCTAGTAGTCACAGGGAGGGAAGTACATCCCCTGAGGTATCTCTAGAAGATCCTGTGGAGGCGGTGGAACTGGCTCCTGCTGCGGTCCTTGCACGGGCTCCTTAGCGTAATCCATACCCTTCTTTGTAATCGGCCTCTCCTCGTCGATCAGGGTATCTCTCTCTATGTGAGCTCCAACTGCTTGATGAGCGGATAATTTATACGCTTTTTGGCATTATTTTTAGTATGTTTTTAGTAGGATCTAGTTACTTTTAGGGATGTTTTCATTAGTTTTTATGTTAAATTCACATTTCTGGACTTTACTATGAGTTTGTGTGTTTTTCTGTGATTTCAGGTATTTTCTGGCTGAAATTGAGGGACTTGAGCAGAAATCAGATTCAGAGGTTGAAGAAGGACTGCTGATGCTGTTGGATTCTGACCTCCCTGCACTCAAAATGGATTTTCTGGAGCTACAGAACTCGAAATGGCGCGCTTCCAATTGCGTTGGAAAGTAGACATCCAGGGCTTTCCAGCAATATATAAGGTAGCATTTGTTTTCAGAGACAGAACACAGAGACATGGACAGTACATGTTTAAAACGTGTTTGGAAGCAGAGACATGGACACGGAACACATTGTCTCCGAGACAGTTTTTTATATTTTTGTGTCCACTCTTCTACGAAGGACAATGATGGACACGGGATTTAGAAGAGTGGACACGGACTTTTTATAAATTTTGTTTTTCTTTTTATCCATAGATATTTTTTATTATTCCACTATTATCCCTTCTTTTTTTTCTATAATTAATCTTAAAATTTTTTTTCATATAAAAACGGATTCTTTTTTAAAACTGATTTTTTATTTAAAATTAATCTGGCTTATTAACCTAAATAAAATTTTTTATTAATCAAACTTAGATCTATTTTTTATTAATCTTAACCATATGTATTTTTACATATTAATAATAAATTTAAAATAAAATAAATATATTTATAATTTTTATTTTAATATAAATACTATTATATATTTTTTTATTAAAATTTTTGGTCTCTTCAAACATTTTTTCAAATTTTGTCTGTACTCCTACGTACTCTCATTCTCTATTAAATTAGTTTGTATTTGATGTAGAAAATTTGGAATCATATGGTTATTTTAGTCATTTCATATAATATTTTAGTCTTGTCCATGTGTATCCAAACATAATACTGGACATTACATTAGTGTCTTGTACATCGTATCCAAACACAATACACAAACAATAATTTTTAGTGTCTCTGTCCTATTGTCTCTGTCTCAGTGTCATGTTCTGTCCTGTCTCTGAAAACAAACGCGGCCTAATAATCCATACTTTGGCCAAGAATAGACAACGTAAACTGGCGTTCAACGCCAGCTTTCTGCCCAAATCTGGCGTCCAGCGCCAGAAAAGGAGCCAAAACCAGAGTTGAACACCCAAACTGGCACAAAAGCTGGCGTTCAACTCCAAGAAGGACCTCTACACGTACAACACTCAAGCTCAGCCCAAGCACACACCAAGTGGGCCCCGGAAGTGAATTTATGCATCAATTACTTACTCATGTAAACCCTAGTGACTAGTTTATTATAAATAGGACCTTTTACTATTGAATTAGACATCTTTGGATTATCTTTTGATCTATTGATCACGTTTTGGGGGCTGGCCATCTCAGCCATGCCTGGACCTTTCACTTATGTATTTTCACGGTAGAGTTTCTACACTCCATAGATTAAGGTGTGGAGCTCTGCTGTTCCTCAAAGATTAATGCAAAGTACTACTGTTTTCTATTCAATTCATCTTATTTCGCTTCTAAGATATTCATTCGTACTTCAATCTGAATGTGATGAACGTGACAATCATCATCATTCCCTATGAACGCGTGCCTGACAACCACTTCCATTCTACCTTCGACTGAATGAGTATCTCTTAGATCTCTTAATCAGAATCTTCGTGGCGTAAGCTAGAATGATGGCGGCATTCAAGAGAATCCGGAAAGTCTAAACCTTGTGTGTGGTATTTCGAGTAGGATTCAATGAATGAATGATTGTGACGAGCTCCAAACTCGCGATTGCAGGGCGTTAGTGACAGACGCAAAAGGATAGTAAATCCTATTCCAGCATGATCGAGAACCGACAGATGAATAGCCGTGCCGTGACAGGGTGCGTTGATCATTTTCACTGAGAGGATAAGATGAAGCCATTGACAAGGGTGATGCCTCCAGACGATTAGCCGTGCCGTGACAGGGCATTGGATCATTTTCCCGAGAGATGACCGAAAGTAGCCATTGACAGTGGTGATGTATCACATAAAGCCAGCCATGGAAAGGAGTAAGACTGATTGGATGAAGATAGCAGGAGAGCAGAGGTTCAGAGGAACAAAAATCATCTCCATTCGCTTATCTAAAATTCCTATCAATGATTTACATAAGTACCTCTATCCCTATTCTATTATTTATTATTCGAAAACATCATTATTATTTTATATCCGCCTGACTGAGATTTACAAGGTGACCATAGCTTGCTTCATACCAACAATCTCCGTGGGATTCGACCCTTACTCACGTAAGGTATTACTTGGACGACCCAGTGCACTTGCTGGTCAGTTACACGGAGTTGTGAACCGTGGTTTTGGCATCATGTTTTTGGCGCCATTTCCAGGGAAAGAAAGAGCAATGAACTTTACATAATTAAATTGTAATCACGATTCCGCGTACCAAGTTTTTGGCGCCGTTGCCGGGGATTGTTCGAGTATGGACAACTGACGGTTCATCTTGTTGCTCAGATTAGGTAATTTTCTTTTTATTTTGTTTTCAAAAATTTTTCAAAAATCTTTCAAAAATTTTTCCTTTGTTTTCGAAAAAAAAAATTTATTTAAAAAAAATGTTTTCAAAAATTTTATTCAAAATTTTTAAGAATGAATTCTAGTGTTTCATGAAGCATGTGAAGCCTGGCTGGCTGTAAAGCCATGTCTAAATTTATTTGGACTGAGGCAGCAATTTGTTATCAAGAGCAAGCTAGTTGTTGCTAATCCACCTGCTGCTGTTCCTGATTCACCTGCTGAAGCTTGGCTGGCCATTGGCCATGTCTAGTGTTTTGGACCGGAGCTTTCATTGAAAGCTTGGCTGGCTAGTGAGCCATGTCTAATTCCTGGACTGAAGCTTTAGACTAAGAATGCAAGATTCCTGGAATTCATGTTAAAAATTTTGGAATCCTTATTTTTTTCTTTTTCATATAATTTTTGAAAAAAATCCAAAAAAATTAGAAAATCATAAAGATCAAAAACATTTTTTGTGTTTCTTGTTTGAGTCATGAGTCATGTCATAAGTTTGGTGTCATTTGCATGTGCATCTTGCATTTTTCGAAAATTTCATGCATTCATAGTGTTCTTCATGATCTTCAAGTTGTTCTTGGTAAGTCTTCTTGTTTGATCTTGATGATTTTCTGCTTTGTGTTGTATGGTGTTTTTCATATGCATTCTTGAATTCTTAGTGCGTAAGCATTAAAGAATTCTAAGTTTGGTGTCTTGCATGTTTTCTTTGCATTAAAAAAATTTTCAAAATTGTGTCTATGATGTTTATCTTGACATTCAAAGTGTTCTTGGTGTTCATCTTGACATTCATAGCATTCTTGCATGCATTCATTGTTTTGATCCATAACTTTCATGTATTGCATCATTTTTCCTATTTTCCTCTCTCATCATAAAAATTCAAAAATAAAAAAAAATATCTTTCCCTTTTTCTCTCATCAAATTTGAAAATTTGGATTGACTTTTTCAAAAAATTTTAAAATCAATTTGTTTCTCATGAGTCAAATCAAATTTTCAATTTGAAAATCTTATCTTTTTCAAAATCTTTTTCAAAAATCAAATCTTTTTCAAAAAATCTTTTTCTTATTTTTATATCAAATTTTCGAAAATAACATAATCAATTAATGTTTTGATTCAAAAATTTGAAGTTTGTTACTTGCTTGTTAAGAAAGATTCAAACTTTAAGTTTTAGAATCATATCTTGTGATTTCTTATGAATCAAGTCATTAATTGAGATTTTAAAAATCAAATCTTTTTCAAAACTAATTTCTAAAATATCTTCTTATCTTACCTTTTTCAAAAAGTTGGTTTCAAAATATCTTTTCTAACCTCCTAACTTCTTATCTTTTCAAAATTTGTTTCAACTAACTAACTAACTTTTTGTTTGTTTATTAACTTTTTCAAAACTACCTAACTAACTCTCTCTCTCTAATTTTCGAAAATATCTTCCCTCTTTTTAAAAAATTTCTTTTTAATTAACTAATTATTCTTATTTTTATTTTTGATTTTAAAAATTTTCGAAAAATACTAACATTTTTCAAAAATCATTTTCAAAAATCACTAACTCTTTTTCAAAAATATTTTTTGAAAATTCTCCCTCTCCCATCTTATTCTATTTATTTATTCATTTACTAACATCTCATCTCACATCTCAACCCTCCTCACAGTTGTGTTTCTTCCATTACATTACATTCTTTGTCTCCCCCTCTTCTTCTACTCACACAGGGATTCCTATACTGTGGTATAAAGGATCTCTATTATTATTATTTTTCTGTGCCCTCTTCTTTGTCATATGAGCAGGAGCAAGGATAAGAACATTCTTGTGGAAGCAGATCCAGAACCTGAAAGAACTCTAAAAAGAAAACTAAGAGAAGCTAAAATACAACAATCCAGAGATAACCTTTCAGAAATTTTCGAACAGGAAGAGGAGATGGCAGCCGAAAATAATAATAATGTAAGGAAGATGCTTGGTGACTTTACTGCACCTAATTCCAATTTACATGGAAGAAGCATCTCCAATCCTGCCATTGGAGCAAACAACTTTGAGCTGAAACCTCAATTAGTTTCTCTGATGCAGCAGAACTGCAAGTTTCATGGACTTCCATCTGAAGATCCTTTTCAGTTCTTAACTGAATTCTTGCAGATATGTGATACTGTTAAGACTAATGGAATAGATCCTGAAGTCTACAGGCTCATGCTTTTCTCTTTTGCTGTAAGAGACAGAGCTAGATTATGGTTGGATTCTCAACCCAAAGACAGCCTGAACTCTTGGGATAAGCTGGTCACGGCTTTCTTAGCCAAGTACTTTCCTCCTCAAAAGCTGAGCAAGCTTAGAGCTGATGTTCAAACCTTCAGACAGAAAGAAGGTGAATCCCTCTATGAAGCTTGGGAAAGATACAAACAGCTGACCAAAAAGTGTCCTTCTGACATGCTTTCAGAATGGACCATCCTGGATATATTCTATGATGGTTTATCTGAGCTATCAAAGATGTCACTGGACACTTCTGTAGGTGGATCCATTCACCTAAAGAAAACGCCTGCAGAAGCTCAAGAACTCATTGACATGGTTGCAAATAACCAGTTCATGTACACTTCTGAAAGGAATCCTGTGAGTAATGGGACGCCTATGAAGAAGGGAGTTCTTGAAGTTGATACTCTGACTGCCATATTGGCTCAGAACAAAATATTGACTCAGCAAGTCAATATGATTTCTCAGAGTCTGAATGGAATGCAAGCTGCATCCAACAATACTCAAGAGGCTTCTTATGAAGAAGAAGCTTATGATCCTGAGAATCCTGCAATAGCAGAGGTGAATTACTTAGGTGAACCTTATGGAAACACCTATAACTCATCATGGAGAAATCACCCCAATTTCTCATGGAAGGATCAAAAGCCTCAACAAGGCTTTAATAATGGTGGAAGAAACAGGTTTAATAATAATAAACCTTTTCCATCATCCACTCAGCAACAGATAGAGAACTCTGAACAAAATGCTTCTAATTTAGCAAATCTAGTCTCTGATCTATCTAAGGCCACTGTGAGTTTCATGAATGAAACCAGGTCTTCCATTAGAAATTTGGAAGCACAAGTGGGCCAGCTGAGTAAAAGGATCACTGAAATCCCTCCTAGTACTCTCCCAAGCAATACAGAAGAGAATCCAAAAGGAGAGTGCAAGGCCATTGACATAAGCACCATGGCCAAACCCAAAGAAGGAGAGGAGGACGTGAATCCCAAGGAAGAAGACCTCCTGGGACGTCCAGTGATCAATAAGGAGCTTCCCTCTGAGGAACCAAAGGACTCTGAGGCTCATCTAGAGACCATAGAGATTCCATTGAACCTCCTTACGCCCTTCATGAGCTCTGATGAGTATTCCTCTTCTGAAAAGAATGAGGATGTTACTGAAGAGCAAACTGCCAAGTTTCTTGGTGCAATCATGAAGCTGAATGCCAAATTATTTGGCATTGATACTTGGGAAGTTGAACTTCCCTTGTTCATCAATGAACTAAGTGATCTGGATCAACTGACATTGCCTCAGAAGAAACAGGATCCTGGAAAGTTTATAATACCTTGTACCATAGGCACCATGATCTTTAAGGCTCTGTGTGACCTTGGTTCAGGAATAAACCTCATGCCCCCTCTCTGTAATAGAAAAACTGGGAATCTATGGGGTGCAAGCTGCTAAAATCTCATTAGAGATGGCAGACAATTCAAGAAAACAGGCATATGGACAAGTAGAAGACGTGTTAGTAAAGGTTGAAGGCCTTTACATCCCTGCTGATTTCATAGTCCTGGATACTGGAAAGGAAGAGGATGAATCCATCATCCTAGGAAGACCTTTCCTGGCCACAGCAAGAGCTGTGATTGATGTTGACAGAGGTGAACTAGTCCTTCAATGGAATGAGGACTCCCTTGTGTTTAAAACTCAAGGATCTCCCTCTGCAACCATGGAGAGGAAGCATGAAAAGCTTCTCTCAAAGCAGAGTCAACCCAAGCCCCCACAGTCAAACTCTAAGTTTGGTGTTGAACTCCCATATCCAAACTCTAAGTTTGGTGTTGGAGAGTCTCAACAATGCTCTGAACATCTGTGAGGCTCCATGAGAGCCCACTGTCAAGCTATTGACATTAAAGAAGCGCTTGTTGGGAGGCAACCCAATTTTTATTTATCTAACTATATTTTTCTTAGTTATATGTCTTTATAGGTTCATGATCATGAGGAGTCACAAAATAAATATAAAAATTGAAAACGGAATCAAAAACAGCAGAAGAAAAATCACACCCTGGAGGAGCATCTGTCTGGCGTTCAGCGCCAGAACAGAGCATGGTTCTGGCGCTGAACGCCCAAAATGGGCAGCTTCTGGGCGCTGAACGCCAGAACAGGCATGGTTCTGGCGTTCAACGCCAGAAATGGCACACAAATGGGCGTTGAACGCCCAAAATGGCCACCAACCTGGCGCTGAACGCCCAGAGTTGTGTGCAAAGGCATTTTTACATGCCTAATGGGTGCAGGGATGTAAATCCTTAAACACCTCATGATCTGTGGACCCCACAGGATCCACTCAGGATCTGTGGACCCCACAGGATCCCCACCTACCTCCACTCACTTCTTCTCACCACTCTCTTTCACGCAACCCCATACACACTCTTCCCCAAAAACCCTTCACCAATCACCTCAATCTCTCTTCCCCATCACCTCTTCACCACTCACATCCATCCACTCTTCCCTATAAACCTACCTCATAAACTCCACCTACCTTCAAAATTCAAAACCAATTCCCCACCCAAATCCACCCATATGGCCGAACCTTAACCCCCCTCCCTTCCCTATATAAAGCCCTCCATTCTTCATCAAATTCACACAACACACCCCTCTTGGCCGAAAACACTTCCCACTCTCCCTCTCCTCCATTTCTTCTTCTTCTTCATCTATTCTTTCTTTTATTGCTCGAGGGCGAGCAAAATTCTAAGTTTGGTGTGGTAAAAGCATAAGCTTTTTGTTTTTCCATTACCATTGATGGCACCTAAAACCGGAGAATCCTCTAGAAAGGGGAAAGGGAAGACAAAAGCTTCCACCTCCGAGTCATGGGAGATGAAAAGGTTCATCTTCAAAGCCCATCAAGACCACTTCTATGATGTTGTGGCCAAGAAGAAGGTGATCCCCGAGGTTCAAACTCAAAAGAAATGAGTATCCGGAGATCCGACATGAAATTCAAAGAAGAGGTTGGGAAGTTCTAACAAATCCCATCCAACAAGTCGGCATCCTAATGGTTCAAGAGTTCTATGCTAATGCATGGATCACCAAGAACCATGATCAAAGTAAGAACCCGGATCCAAAGAACTATGTTACAATGGTTCGGGGGAAATACTTGGATTTTAGTCCGGAAAATGTGAGGTTGGTGTTCAACTTGCCAAACATGGAAGAGAACGCACGCCCCTACACAAGGAGAGTCAACTTTGATCAAAGGTTGGACCAAGTCCTTATGGACATATGTGTAGAAGGAGCTCAATGGAAGATTGACTCCAAAGGCAAGTCGGTTCAACTAAGAAGATTGGACCTCAAGCCTGTAGCTAAAGGATGGTTGGAGTTCATTCAATGCTCAATCATCCCCACTAGCAACCGGTCTGAAGTTATTATAGACCGGGCCATCATGATCCATAGCATCATGATTGGAGAAGAGGTGGAAGTTCATGAGATTATACCTCAAGAACTCTACAAGGTGGCTGACAAGTCCTCCACTATGGCAAGGTTAGCCTTTCCTCACCTCATCTGCCACCTATGCAATTCGGCTGGGATTGACATAGAGGGAGATATCCTCATTAAAGAGGACAAGCCCATCACTAAGAAGAAGATGGAGCAAGCAAGAGAGTCCATTCATGCAGCTCAAGAGGCGTATGAAGCTCATCACCATGAGATCCCGGAGATGCCTCAAATGCACTTTCCTCCACAAAACTATTGGAAGCAAATCAACACCTCCCTAGGAGAATTGAGTTCCAATATGGGAGAACTAAGGGTGGAACATCAAGAGCACTCCATCATGCTTCATGAAATAAGAGAAGATCAAAAAACAATGAGGGAGGAGCAACAAAGACAAGGAAGAGACATAGAAGAGCTCAAGGACATCATTGGTTCCTCAAGAAGGAAACGCCACCATCACTAAGGTGGATTCATTCCTTGTTCTTATTTCTTCTGTTTTTCGTTTTCTATGTTATGTGCTTATCTATGTTTGTGTCTTCATTACATGATCATTAGTAGTTGGTAACTTTGTCTTAAAGTTATGAATGTCCTATGAATCCATCACCTCTCTTAAATGAAAAATGTTTTAATTCAAAAGAACAAGAAGTACATGAGTTTCGAATTTATCCTTGAACTTAGTTTAATTATATTGATGTGGTGACAATGCTTCTTGTTTTCTGAATGTATGCTTGAACAGTGCATATGTCTTTTGAAGTTGTTGTTTAAGAATGTTAAATATGTTGGATCTTGAAAGAATGATGACTAGGAGACATGTTATTTGATAATCTGAAAAATCATAAAAATGATTCTTGAAGCAAGAAAAAGCAGCAAAGAACAAAGCTTGCAGAAAAAAAATAGGCGAAAAAAAAAATAGAAAGAAAAAGAAAAAACAAGCAGAAAAAGCCAAAAGCTCTTAAAACCAAGAGGCAAGAGCAAAAAGCCAATAACCCTTAAAACCAAAAGGCAAGGGTAAATAAAAAGGATCCCAAGGCTTTGAGCATCAGTGGATAGGAGGGCCTAAAGGAATAAAATCCTGGTCTAAGCGGCTAAACCAAGCTGTCCCTAACCATGTGCTTGTGGCGTGAAGGTGTCAAGTGAAAACTTGAGACTGAGCGGTTAAAGTCAAGGTCCAAAGCAAAAAAAGAGTGTGCTTAAGAACCCTGGACACCTCTAATTGGGGACTTTAGCAAAGCTGAGTCACAATCTGAAAAGGTTCACCCAATTATGTGTCTGTGGCATTTATGTATCCGGTGGTAATACTGGAAAACAAAGTGCTTAGGGCCACGGCCAAGACTCATAAAATAGCTGTGTTCAAGAATCATCATACTGAACTAGGAGAATCAATAACACTATCTGAACTCTGAGTTCCTATAGATGCCAATCATTCTGAACCTCAATGGATAAAGTGAGATGCCAAAACTATTCAAGAGGCAAAAAGCTATAAGTCCCGCTCATATGATTGCAGCTATGTTTCATTGATAGTTTGGAATTTATAGTATATTCTCTTCTTTTTATCCTATTTGATTTTCAGTTTCTTGGGGACAAGCAACAATTTAAGTTTGGTGTTGTGATGAGCGGATAATTTATACGCTTTTTGGCATTGTTTTTAGTATGTTTTTAGTAGGATCTAGTTACTTTTAGGGATGTTTTCATTAGTTTTTATGTTAAATTCACATTTCTGAACTTTACTATGAGTTTGTGTGTTTTTCTATGATTTTAGGTATTTTCTGGCTGAAATTGAGGGACTTGAGCAGAAATCAGATTCAGAGGTTGAAGAAGGACTGCTGATGCTGTTGGATTCTGACCTCCCTGCACTCAAAATGGATTTTCTGGAGCTACAGAACTCGAAATGGTGCGCTTCGAATTGCGTTGGAAAGTAGACATCCAGGGCTTTCCAGCAATATATAATAGTCCATACTTTGGCCAAGAATAGATGACATAAACTGGCGTCCAGCGCCAGAAAAGGAGCCAAAACCAGAGTTGAACGCCCAAACTGGCACAAAAGTTGGCGTTCAACTCCAAGAAGGACCTCTACACGTGCAACACTCAAGCTCAGCCCAAGCACACACCAAGTGGGCCCCGGAAGTGAATTTATGCATCAATTACTTACTCATGTAAACCCTAGTGACTAGTTTATTATAAATAGGACCTTTTACTATTGAATTAGACATCTTTGGATTATCTTTTGATCTATTGATCACGTTTTGGGGCTGGCCATCTCGGCCATGCCTGGACCTTTCACTTATGTATTTTCACGGTAGGGTTTCTACACTCCATAGATTAAGGTGTGGAGCTCTGCTGTTCCTCAAAGATTAATGCAAAGTACTACTGTTTTCTATTCAATTCATCTTATTTCGCTTCTAAGATATTCATTCGTACTTCAATCTGAATGTGATGAACGTGACAATCATCATCATTCCCTATGAACGCGTGCCTGACAACCACTTCCGTTCTACCTTCGACTGAATGAGTATCTCTTAGATCTCTTAATCAGAATCTTCGTGGCGTAAGCTAGAATGATGGCGGCATTCAAGAGAATCCGGAAAGTCTAAACCTTGTCTGTGGTATTTCAAGTAGGATTCAATGAATGAATGACTGTGACGAGCTCCAAACTCGCGATTGCAGGGCGTTAGTGACAGACACAAAAGGATAGTAAATCCTATTCCAGCATGATCGAGAACCGACAGATGAATAGCCGTGCCGTGACAGGGTGCGTTGATCATTTTCACTGAGAGGATAAGATGAAGCCATTGACAAGGGTGATGCCTCCAGACGATTAGCCGTGCCGTGATAGGGCATTGGATCATTTTCCCGAGAGATGACCGAAAGTAGCCATTGACAGTGGTGATGTATCACATAAAGCCAGCCATGGAAAGGAGTAAGACTGATTGGATGAAGATAGCAGGAGAGCAGAGGTTCAGAGGAACGAAAAGCATCTCCATTCGCTTATCTGAAATTCCTACTAATGATTTACATAAGTACCTCTATCCCTATCTATTATTTATTATTCGAAAATATCATTATTATTTTATATCCGCCTGACTGAGATTTGCAAGGTGACCATAGCTTGCTTCATACCAACAATCTCCGTGGGATTCGACCCTTACTCACGTAAGGTATTACTTGGACGACCCAGTGCACTTGCTGGTCAGTTACACGGAGTTGTGAACCGTGGTTTTGGCATCATGTTTTTGGCGCCATTTCTAGGGAAAGAAAGAGCAATGAACTTTACATAATTAAAGTGTAATCACGATTCCGCGTACCACTGCTGCATATAAGCGGTAAATGAGATGAGGGAATGCCAGCCTCGTAGTGGTGGAGAGCTAGTCAGCTACTCTGTAAAACTCTTGAGGGATCACCTCATGTACCTCCACCTCATTGTCGAGCATAATGCAGTGAATCATCACTGCTTGCTCGACTGTAACCTCAGAGCGGTTACTCGGAGGGATGATAGAACGTTGGATGAACTCCAACCATTCTCTAGCTACTAGCCTAAGGTCAAGCCTACCCAGCTGGTATGGCCGGCCTTGAGCATTCCTTCTCCACTGAGCTTCAGGTACGCAGATGTCAGCAAGAACTTGATCCAACCAATGGTCAGTGTTAACCCTGCGAATGTATGAGTGAGGGTCTTCTCATGGCTCTAGCAATTGTAGCACCACCCTTACACTCTCAGGGCTGAAATCCATGATGTTTCCTCTGACCATGGTGCGCCAATTCTTCGGCTCCAGATTAACGCATCTATCATGCTTGTGATGCGTGAGCATCTTTCCTATCTTTTCCTAGTGAATTTACATTTAATTTGTTGAGTTTAATCAAGAATTTATTATCTTTTAGCCACTATGGATGCTACTTTGAGTTGTGTGCAATTCTATTTATTTTAGGTAACATTTGGTTGGATTTGAGGGAGCTTCCGCAGAAAAAGAGAAGAAGGCCATATAGAGCAGGAATGGCTTAAAGGATGGAATCAGCACAAGAATTAAAGGAGATGACAGTGAAGAGCGACGCGTGCGCGTACCTGACACGTGCGCGTGATTTGGAGCTTTCCATGGCGACGCGTGCGTGTACCTGACACGTACGCGTCACACGCGAAGAAGACCATCGACGCGTACGCGTTAATGCAGAAAACACTGATTCCTATTAATTCTGATTTAAACTTTAATTTTAATAGGAAAAGATATTATTTTAGTTTTAGAAAATAGATTTTAAATTTATTAGGATTAGATATAAAAGAGAAAAGAAACTTCTCTTTTGGGGGATTCCAATTAGTTAACTTTTCATTCCACCTCAGCCCAATTTACAATCCTAGTTTTTCACTCTGAACCATGAGCAACTAAACCTCCACTGTTAAGGTTAGGAGCTCTGTCTATTGTATGGATTGATACTATTATTTTTCTATTTTAATTCATGTATTGATTTCTATTTCAAGAATTGTTTTCGTTCTTTATCTTATGAATTTGGGTGGAACGGAAGTATGACCCTCTTTCTAATTGAGTTCTTGTATAACTTGGAAAAGCTCTTTACTTGAACAATAGCTTGAAAATATATTCCCGTAAATTCTAATTATCTGGACTTAACGGGATACGTGATATATAATCCTCTTATATTTAGGTAATTAGGATTTTTGTGTCATAATAACTAGAATTAAACTTCACCCCTTAATTGGAATTAATTGACCAAGGAATTGGCGGTTGATGAATTTTAGAGAAGACTAGAAAGGTCTAAGGAATTAGGGTCTAGTCACATATAGTTTGCCATGAATTAAATCTTGCATGATTAAAATAAATTAATAAGAAAACTCAATCCGGAAAATAGATAACTCTGAAGCCTTAACTGCTTCTCCATATTTTATTCCCAACTTATTTATTTGCCTGTCTTCTGTTTAATATTTTTTGAACTCTCAAACACTATTTTCTGTTTGTCTAACTAAGTAAATTAATCAACCATTGTTGCTTAGTCCATCAATCCTCATGGGATCGACCCTCACTCACCTGAGGTATTACTTGGTACGACCCGGTGCACTTGCCGGTTAGTTTGTGGATATAAATTCCGCACCAGCTTGCTCGTTACCCAGGCATTGGCGTAGAACTCCCACTCCATCAACACTTCAACCTCGGTTACAGGGTTGGCTAGAACTTCCCAACCCCATCTCAGAATCTGGTATAGAATTTTCGGGTACTCATCATCCTTCTGCTTGAAGGGGACCTCGAAAGTCACCGTCTTCTTCCTCACCACATCATAAAAATGGTCTTAATGGATCTTGGAAAAGAATCATATGAATTCTCATGGCTCGGAAGTGGGGGATTTCTCCTTTCTTTTCTGTGAGGACTCTCCGATTTTTTGTGCCTTGGAGGTAAGAATGAAGAAGCAAAAAGCGGAGCACCCAACACCAAACTTAAAAGCGTTGCTCATCCCCGAGCAAAATAGAAATATAAAATAAGAAAAGAAAAAGAAAATAGAGAATGAGATAGAGGAGATGGGGTATAGGCTTCGGCCTTTGGGGTAAAGAAAGGGGTAAAATGAAGAAAGAGAATGTCTATGGTGAAGAGTAAGAGGGGAAGAGTAATGGAGGTGTGGTGGAAGTGGAAGAAGTGAGGGTTATTTATAGGAGGTGGGAGGGGTTTTTGGTTATGGTAGGGAAAGGGTGGGAAAATTTGAATTTGAATGTGGGTGGTTGGAAAGAGAGATGGATGGGATTGATGAGAGGGGATTGGGTGGAGTGGGAGGTGGGTTGAGAGAATCAAAGGAAGTGATGGGTGATGGAATAGATGAATGTGGATAGAAAAGAGGGTGAGAGAGGTGAGAGAATGTATAAGAGTGAGTAAGTGGTGAAGTGGTTGGTGGTTGGGGTTTATCCATTGGCCAAAGAAGTTTGAAATTTAAATTCTGCATGCTGCTTCCCCCCTGGGCGCTGAATGTTGGGCTAGCGTTTGGCGCCACCAGAAGGATCTCCATTTTTTTACTAGCATTTAACGCCAAGAATGGGCGTTAA
This sequence comes from Arachis ipaensis, assembly GCF_059453495.1. Taxonomy (NCBI): domain Eukaryota; kingdom Viridiplantae; phylum Streptophyta; class Magnoliopsida; order Fabales; family Fabaceae; genus Arachis; species Arachis ipaensis. Next base: position 119,763,585 of record NC_142435.1, on the reverse strand, counting down.
ACACCCTAGGGGGACCAAAAATTGGCTTGAAATGCTCCCTCATGGACGTTAAATGTCCAACCTTTTGCCCCTGGGCGCTGAATGCCAGCCTGGCGTTTGGCGCCACCAGGGTGTGCTGTATTGCTTTCTAAACTTTCTTGTTCCTGTTTTAAGTTCTATACATGATTAAAACGTTAGAAAAATGAGGAAAACTATAAAAATTAATATAAAATAAATTAATATGAAATTAAACTCAAATAAACTAAAATAGAATAAAAGAAAGTAAAAGTAAACTATGGGATATGTATGGTTGGGTTGCCTCCCAACAAGCGCTTCTTTACCGTCATTAGCTTGACAGACAGCTCCTTTACAGAGGGTTATAGGGGCTCAGATCTTCACCCCTTATTGTGAACTTCCTCCTTGTGCTCTCATGAATTAGTTCAACATGCTCCAGAGACAGGATTCTGTTCACCGTGTATGGGATGACTGGACTTCTTGTGAATACTACTCTCATGCAAGGTGAGAAGTCTTCAGTATGAATTTTCTTGTTCCTCCAGTCTTTGGGTACTTTCTTTTTAGGGTCTCCTCCTTCAATGGTGGGTGGTGAATGCCCAACACCAAACTTAGGTTTGATGTCAGGGGGCTCTGTATGGCTTTCCACTGAATGAGAAGGCTTGAGCACTGAGCTCTGCATGCCAGTACCATCTTTGTCAGAGAGAGGTTGAAGCTTAGGAATTTTGAATAGCAAATGGTCCTCATGCATCCTCAGGACTAACTCTCCTCTCTCTACATCAATCAAGACTCTTCCAGTAGCTAGGAATGGCCTTCCTAGGATGATGGAGTCATTCTTTTCCTCCCAGTATCAAGTATCACGAAGTCTACAGGGAGGTAAATGTCTTCAACCTTTACTAGAACGTTCTGCACCAATCCATATGCCCACTTCAAGGACTTGTCCGCCATCTCCAGTGAGATCCTTGTGGGTTGCGCCTCTTGGATCCTGGTAAGCGAATCCCTACACTTCGTATAACTGAACCAGCAAGTGCACTGGGTCGTCCAAGTAATACCTGAGTGAGTCAGGGTCGATCCCACGAGGATTGTGGTTTGAAGCAAGCTATGGTTATCTTGCAGGTTTTAGTCAGGCAGATGAAAGAGTTGTTGGATTGAGGTTTAATTGTATTAAAGGAATAAAGAAAAATGTATAAAATACCTTTTTGAATTGGAATGTAAACAAGGATAAGGAATTGGTTAAGGTTTGGAGTTGCTTTGTCCTTCTGGAATAACTCTGGTATTACTGTCTTCTTCAAGTGTGAATGATTTCTTCTATGGCAGGCTGTATGTGATTGACGCTGGTTTAAGCAGCCGCCAATACTCCTCCAGATCTGAACCCCAGGGTTAGTGCGGATCAATTCTGATTGAGAGTGAAGCTCCTGCAGTTCATTCTCCTTGGTGATCCTACTTAAAACGTCACAGACAAAGTCGAATCTTCCAGATCGGAGGATGCTGCACCTTGTGTTGTAGCCTCTACCACAGAGACCCTAATCTCCCCGTAAATCGGCTGACTAGTGTCTCAAGAAGTCCCTAACAAAGTCGTGGATTAGCTTTCTGAGAGATGTATAATCAAGCTGGTGATTCATCATTGTCCGATGAAAGACGCACTTTGAACCCATGTAGAATGTGATAACCTTATGCCAGTTCAACGCATTCATATTGATGAAGAACGAATATACCTCTTAGAATTGATCAAACACAGATTAAAGGGAAACAGTATTACTTTTATTAATCCATAAAACTCAGCAGGGCTCCTCCTTGATGAGCGGATTTCTTGAAGGTAAAGAATTTTGCAAATAAATTCCCGTTGTAAGTATAGTTTCTAAACCAACAAAGAATTCTTTTGTACAAAAAATTGTTTATCACTAAAGCAAACCCAATAAAATTTATAACCGAAGTATTCAAACCTCGGGTCGTCTCTCAAGGAATTGCAGGGAAGTATGATTTATTATTGGTTATGGAAAAAGTGTCCTTTTGGGTTTTGAAATAGGGAACAAGGAAATAAATTGACAAGAAAGTAAATTAATAATCATGAAAACCCTTGCAAGGTATAAGAACTGGAAATTCCATCCTAGTTATCCTTATCAATTGTGATGAGAATTTTTTATTGCTCCCACTTAGTTAACCCTTACTAAATAAAGGAAAGTCAAGTGGACTAATCAATGGGATTCCTCAAGTCCTAGTCAACTCCTATGGAAAGACTAGCTTTAGTGGGATCCAAATCAATCAGCAAATTCCAATTTTCAATCAACAAGGAGTTTGATAACTCAAGTGTCACCAATTACTCAACCAAAGTCAAAGGGGAGAAATCTAAATTAAATTAAAAGCATCAATAACATAAATAGAAGAAAACAATTATAACTCTGAAAATACCTCAAATTGCATTAAATAGAAAATCAAATTAAACATGAGAATTCATAAATCAAGTAGCAACATAAAGTAATCAACAAAGGAATTAGATAAAATAGAAAGCTAGAACAAATAAAAGTAAAAAAGAATTAAATTAAAGGAACATTGAACCTAGAATTGAGAAGGAGTAATCCTAAAACTAAGAGAAATCCTAAATCCTAAAACCTAGAGAGAGGAGAGAGCCTCTCTCTCTAGAAAACTACATCTAAAACCTAAAATTGTGAATTATGAATGTTGTCCAATGAATGGATTGATTACCCCACTTTGTAGCCTCTAATCCATAGTTGTCAGAACCGAACCGGTGATCGAACCGGTCAGGTTACTGGGTCACTGGGTCATTGGTTCAACCGGTGGGTCACTGGTTGAACCGGTTGACCCGGTCCTATGTAAATAAAAAATAAAATATAGTAAAAAATTTAAAATTAAAATTTAAAATACATATTTTCACTAACATTTTAAAAATATCTAGTTATTCTAAAACAATATGAAACAGGAACAATAAGTATTTTGTTAAATTTACTCTATCATAAATATTTTTATTTTTTTTATATTAAAATAACTATTATTTTCGAATTTTAATAATTTATTAATTAGTTTATATCTATTATACTATTATATACTACAAGTATTTATTGAAAAATAATATTAATAGATATTATATAATTATAAAAAAATAAATGAGTTTATAATTATTGTTAAATAAAAATATAATTAATTTAAGAATGAACGAGTTTATAACTAAAATTAAAATAATTAAATAGATTGATAAAAGATATCTATATATAAAATAATTTGTAAACATATTAAATAGTATTGTGACAGCTTGGTGGTTATGACAGGCTCCTTTTACCCTGAGGATAGGGGTTCGAAACTCACCCCATCCATTTTGACAATTTCACTCTCAGCGGTTCGGTTGAACCGGTTTAACGAGTTTGACCGGTTTTCACCGGTTTACTCCGGGTTTGACCGGTTCACACCGGTTCGTTACCTTATTCGGTTCAATTGGCGGACCGGACCGGCTTAGGGTCCGGTTCACCGGTTTTCCGGTCGAACCGGCCGGTCCGGTCCAGTTTTTACAACAATGCTCTAATCTGTGTTTTTTGGGACAAAAACTGGGTCAAAAACAGTCCAAAAATCACCACCAGTGATTTCTGATACGTCCAGCACGTGGCAAAGTCACGCGTACGCGTGAGTCACGCGTCCGTATCGCTTATCTTTTGGGAAGCTATGGTAAATTATCTATCATTGTGAAGCCCCGGATGTTAGCTTTCCAATGCAACTGAAATCGCCTCATTTGGACTTCTGTAGCTCAAGTTATGGTCGATTTAGTACCAAGAGGTCAGGCTGGACAACTTTAGCAGTTCCTTCAGTTTCTTGTAATCCTTCCACTTTTGCATGCTTCCTTTCCATCCTCTAAGCCATTCCTACCCTATAAACCCTGAAATCACTTAACACACATATCAAGGCATCGAATGGTAATAAGAGGGGATTAAACATAGCAAATTTAAGACCAAAGAAACATGTTTTCAATCATAGCACAAAGTTAGGAAGGAAAATGTAAAACATGCAATTTACATGAACAAGTGTGAGATAGTGGATAAAATCCACTCAATTAAGCACAAGATGTACCATGGAATAGTGGTGCATTAAATCTCCCAACACTTAAACATTAGCATGTCCTCATGCTAAGCTCAAGAGGAACTATAAGAGTGAAGAGGAATGGTAGAAAGTATGTAATGCAACCTATTTATATGAATGCAACTATATGCAAAATGCTTTTACCTACTTGGTTTAATAGTAAATAAATTTTCCAAGAATAAATATGCACTGGATCTCACTAATTCAAATCACAAAATAAAGTACAAGTGAACTTGCAAGAAGAAAATAGCTCATGAAATCCGGGAACAAAGAATCGAGCATCGAACCCTCACTGGAAGTGTATACACTCTAATCGCTCAGGTGTTTAAGGTTCGATCTCTCAATTCTCTACTATTTTTACTTTCTAAGGCTTGCTTTTCTTCTACCAATCAACAAGAAATTAATGCACAGATACACATATCAAGAGGTCTTTTAAGGGTTGTAATGGGGTTAGGGTCAATGTAGGATTGTATTTGGCCAAGTGGACTAAAATCTGAATCCTTAATTAACCTAAACTTCTCACCTAACTTAAGACAATCCATGTAATCATAATATAAAACCTAACTATCCATTAACCATATTTTCCACATATTCATGCATCCTGATTTGAGTACAGTACATATGCATTGCTATCACCATTTACTTTGGAGCATTTTGTCCCCTTTTATTATTTGCTCTTTTTTCTTTTCTTTTCTCCTTTATTTTTTTATTTTTTTTATTTTTGTTTATATATATGCCTATTTTTTTATTTTTTGTTATTTTTTAATTTTTTTTCTCAATGCATATGATTAAATTATTGAATGCATGAATATGTCCTAAACATTTCTTTCACATTTTCATAAAGATATATAACACCCAATTCTTAAACCAAATGTTTCCAAACCTAACTTTCCCACACTTAAATCATGAACACTCTCACTAGTCTAAGCTAACCAAGGATTCAAATTAAAGACATTATTTTTTTTCGCTTAGAGTTAGTGATGGGCTAAAGTAAAGAATAAAAGGGTAAAATATGCTCAAAATTGGTTTGCAAGGGATAATGAAAGGTAAGGCCATATGGGTATGTAAGCTCATTGAAACAAAGGCCTCAATCATATAAGTGCATGCATACATCAAACCATGGAAATATAGAATTAAGCTAGACAATGATCACAATTTTAGAGAGAACAACACACACCAAAAATAAAATATTGGTTGATAAGATGCAACCAATCAATTAGGCTCAAAATCTCATTAGTTTTGTGTGTTCGAGCTCTAAAACCATGTTCCAAATTAAAATTTCTTCAAACAAGTTTTTTAAAAAAGTTTAATTCAAATTAGTGAAATGCTATAAAAAGTTTCTTGAAAAAAAGAAAATATTACTTCAACCAAGTGGTAAAATATGCACAAAATCAAACAAACATACAAATGCAACAACTAATTTAACAAAAAAAGTTAAACATTGGTGTTGAGTCAGGAAGTACTAACCCGCGGAAGTTGGTATCGACCTCCCCACACTTAAAGATTGTACCGTCCTCGGTGCATGCAGAGATGTACAAGTGGACGGGTGGCTCCAACTGATGCTTTTTCTCCAAAGATTCTGTGGCAGACTTGTCTGTCGCCCCATTGAAACGTCTTCCGGTTCCCTTCCTAGTGGCCATCCTGAAAGAAGAGAAAAAGGAAGAAAAGTAACCCAGGACTAAGATAGAAAACAAATAAAGTATGGGTGGGTTAATGCCAAATAATGAGGGTCTCAACTACATAGTAGCTACAACATGCAAGTGAGAAAATAGTAAAAGCAAACGGCATATCAAATAGTGCAAAAACTGCAACAATGGGGAGAGATAATGGATAATGTAAGACAATATAAATTCATGTCAATGCAAAAGGAATTACAATTATCATAAAAGATTAGCATTGACTTAAATAATATTACCCAACAGTTAAGAACAAGTCACGAAGCACCAAAATAATACCAGAGAAGATACAACAGTTGAATAAGAACAATTAACACCAATGATAAAATAATAGACTTAGAAAAGAAAATAAAATCATGAACAAAGTTAAAATGCAATGAATCAAAGTATGCAAATACAATAAGAAAAATAGAAAGAAAGAGAATAAATATGAGAAGTTTAAAGAAATGAAGATGAAGAAAGTAAGGAAGGAGGAAGAAAGAATAAGAAAAGCTAGAAGAAAGAAGAAAGAATGATAATAGAAAGATAAGTAGGATTGGAGGGTGGGAGATTTGAAATCAGACGCTGAGGTGGTTTAGCTATGCGTCACTTGCGACGCGTACGCGTGAATCACGTGTACGCGTGGATCGCGCTATTTTCAAGCGACGCGTACACGTCAGGGACGCGTACGCGTGACAGGGGTTGTGCAATTGGCACGGAGGCAGCCTCGTGCACGCACAACTCTCTGTTTAATACGCACACTTGTCAAAATTTTGAGGCGATGCATGCGCGTCAGAGACGCGCACGCGTGAATGGCCTGAATTGGAAAAACAACGCGTACGCGTGATAGGGCTTGTGCTTCCAGCACAATTCCAGCCCCACACCATCATAACTCTCTGGGCATACACCCATTTACGCCGATTTGTTGGGTCACGCGTACGCGTGGGTGACGCGTACGCATGGAAGGCTGATTTTGCAATTGACGCGGACGCGTCAGGGACGCGCACGCGTGGGCGTGTTTGTGCCTAAAGCACGCCTCCAGCCATGCTCCCGCACAACTCTCTGTTTAGTTCTTCTTTGTTTCGCATGCACATATGACGTGTACGCGTCAGCGACGCTTGCGCGTCGCGTGTGATTTTTTTTAATGCAGAATGAAAAATGCAGAATGCAAATGACTATGCAGAAATTATGAATGAACACGAATGAAAATAAAATAAAATAAAATTAAGAACAAAAAAGAAAGAATATACCATGGTGGGTTGTCTCCCACCTAGCACTTTTAGTTAAAGTCCTTAAGTTGGACATTTGGTGAGTCCCTTGTTTTGGTGGCTTGTTTTTGAACTCATCCAGGAATCCCCACCAATGTTTATAATTCCAATGGCCTCCGGGATCCCAAACTAGGCGCAAAGATCCTTCAAGCAAGTCAAAGCAAGTGACAAGGCCCCAAGAGTGTTGATTGCTAGACTGAATTCCGGGGTCCCAAACCTTGCTTTTGCACCCGTCTTCTTGTTGACCATCTTTGTTCCAACTGGGTGGTAAGCAATCCGAATTCTCACTTAAGCGCCCAAACAACTTCCTAGACCCATACAATTCAGTATTCTTCCAACCATGATAATTCAGCCGTGAGCTTCCTACCACAATGAACCTAGGATTGTGTTGCCAACCACTAACCATCTCCCTCTTACTCTTATAGCCACAAAGAGCTCTAAGTTGCCCATCCGTCTCAAGCAAAGCATATTCAAGTGGGCTAATTAAGTATAGAGATGAGAGATTTACCCACTTGAATGAAGAGATGGATGATGATGGCTTTGGGGGAGAGGTCTCCAACAACCTTGGTAAGGTGATCTCCAGCTCCATTCCCTTGGGCTCTTCTTTGACAACTTCCACCTCTTTGCAAGCTTTTTCAATATCAACCTCTTCTTCTTGGTATCTTTCTTCCAATTCGATCTCTTCTTCATTGTTCACCAAGGACATGGGAGGTTGTGCTTCTTCTTCTTTAATCTCCATGTCAAGTCCAATGGGAGAGGATTCAAATGTAGATAAGAATTCATCAATGATTGAATCCATCTCTTGATCATCCCCTTCAAAGTCTTCAACCATGATATGCCTTGGTGGTTGTACACCCTCCTCAACATCAAATTCAAACTCCTTAGAAGGGGGCTCTGTGACTGGGCTTTCCCATGGATGTTTCGCATCTCCTAAGTCTTCGACCACTTCTTCCTCTTCAATAATTCCGGCTTCCTCCACTTGTTCCATTATAAAGTCATGCTCCTTACTGTCCACTGGAGTTTCTAGTGTCTCTGACGTGGCGAAAATTGGTGAGTTAAGAAATTAATATAAGAGATACGTTGCAAGTACAGTTCTTAACCAACCAGAAATCCGCTTATCAATTTAGAGGGTTGTCACAAAATTTAAATTAAAATACTGAGAGTATGAGTCCCAGGTCGTCTCCGAACGAGTTGCAGAAAGATGTGCTACTTTATTAATCAGATGTTTTCAAAAAATGGTTTGAGTTGAATAGCAGGAAATTAAATTAGAGAATTTATGTAATTTTAAATAAAAGCTTTGGCTGGGAGTAGATTAGTTGGAAGCCCTATTCTTGTTGGAGTACTCTCAAGATTAATTGATAATTGAGGGTTGTTCTGTTTAGTTATCCCTTACTAGGTAAGGGAAAGTCAAACAAGTTGGAAAGCTATTTCTATTCACAAGTCCCAATCCGCTTAATTGAAAAGGATTGGTGTCAGCGACTAGAGGGTAAACCAACAATAAACCCAATTACAATTTTTCTTTTAAGCATTCCAACTCAAGATCTTCCTTTCAATCAACTCCCATCCAAGTTATGGAACTACTCGCTCATTGTGAATGTAGAATTCATAACATAGGAAAGGGAAATATAGAAAGACATGATAAATAATAATCAAAGGAATCAATTAAAAATAAAGATAGTTCTTGTATTAATAAACTCTAAAAATAATTCAATAATAATTCTAAATAAACAAAGGACATGGAAGAGTAAGAGACAGGTAAAGAAAGCAAACTAGAATGACGAAGTCTTGCTGAGGTAATAACTCTTCTCAATATCCCAATGCGAAAAGCAATCAAAATAAAATCCTAAGAACTATGAATGTGTAGAGAGAAAACCTAGAGGAGGAGTAAAACTATATCTAAAACTGAGAATTGTCTGTAATGAATTGTTCTTTTTTGTTTTTCCATGTTCCTTGGCTCTAGTCTACTTTTCTGGGCCGAAAATTGGGTCAAAACAGGGCCCAAAATCGCCCCCAGCGAATTCTGCAGATTCTGCAGATCGCGCATGTCACGCGATCGCGTCATTCATACGAATGCGTCATTCGGCGTTTTGCCTTGCCATGCGTGCACGTCGTCCACGCCTCTGCGTCACTTGTGCAATTCCAATCCGCGCGGTCGCGTGAGCCATGCGTCCGCGTCACTGCGATTTCCTCTATGTCGCACGATCGCGTGAGCCATGCGTCCGCGTCACTTCTCGCTGGTCATCTCCTCAATTTCTTGTGTTCCTTCCATTTTTGCAAACTTCCTTTCCAATCTCCAAGTCATTCATGCCCTATAAAGCCTGAAACACTTAACACACAGATCACGGCATCTAATGGAATGAAGGAGAACTAAAATACATAATTAAAAGTCTTTCGGAAGCAAATATTCAATCATGTAATAATTTTAGGAAGGAAATATAAATGCATGCCAATCATATGAATAAGTGGGTAAAGAATTGATAAAACCATACAATTAAGCACAATATAAACCATAAAATAGTGGTTTATCAACCTCCCCACACTTAAACATTAGCATGTCCTCATGCTTAGTTGAAGGAGATAAAATAAATGAGTAGGAACATGTAAAACTCATGTAATGCAATGCAACCTATGTATATGAATGCAACTATATGATTCTTGTCTACTTGATCAAAAGTAAATAGGTTCTTCGAGACAATCACAAATCAAACTCCACTAATTCAATTCTTATATAGTAAGAACAGATAAAAATGCAAGAAGGTAGCTCATGAAAGTAGGGAACGTAGAATTTAAGCATTGAACCCTCACTGATGATGTATGTACACTCTAATCTCTCTAGTGTATAGGGCAATCACTCTATCCTTCTCTAATCATGCTTTCTAATTTTTGTTCTTCACCTAACCAATCAACAACATTTAATATATTAATACAAACATCATGAGGTCTTTTCAAGGTTGTAATGGGGCCAAGGTAAGGGTAAGGATACATATATGGCTAAGTGAGCTTATAAATTGAATCTTTAATTAACCCAAGCTTCAACCCAACATATATATATATATATATATATATATATATATATATATTCTATATAACTTAAAATTCACACCCAGCTACCCAAAATTTCTCTTTTACATTCCATACTCATATATCAACTTTTTATTTTAATTTTATCATACATGCATTGATCTTTGAATTCTTAACTTAGCATTGGGGTAATTTTGTCCCCTTAATTATTTATTGAATATTTTTTGGATTTTTTTTAATTTTTTTTTCAACATAAACTAAAAATAAACATAGCTAATCAATGCACATAGATTTTTAATTCTTATAGTTTCACATGAGTAGGTACCCAAATTCCCATTGTATTATCATGACATATTCCCTTATTATCTTTTGTTCTCACAATTTCCCATACTTAATTAACACACACAATTCTATCTTAAGCTAACCAAAGATTCAATTGGGGTATAAAATTATTGTTCCGCTTAAAGCTAGTAATATGGTAAAATACAGAACAAATGGGATTTAAAGGCTCAAAGTGGCTAACAAAGGTAATTGAAAGGGTAGGCTTAATTTGGATAAGTGAGCTCGAACAAATATATGGCCTCAATCATATGCAAGCATATAAATATATTAAACATTGGACATATAGGATGAAACAAAATATAGATTACAATCATGGAGAAGTAAACACACAAGAATAAAATAATTATGGTTAAATAATGTAACCATACATTTGGGCTCAAATCTCACAGGTTGTGTGTTCTTTAGCTCAAAAATCATGTTCCAAATACAACTTCAAGCAATTTTAACATAAAAGTTTTGATTAAAATTAGTGAAATTTTGTTCTAAAGATAGGGTCTTAGAATAAACTTATTGTCTTTTCAATCAAGTAGAACATGCATGCAACTAATCTATTACTATGCAATTTATCCTATTCTACAAAAGAAAAACTAACTAAATATCCTAATTTATTGGTGTTAGGGAAGAGAAATTACCTCCGGAAGTCAGGTACTGACCGACCTCCCCACACTTAAGGCTTTGCATCGTCCTCGGTGTCATCTGTCAGGAACAAGGGTGGGCTAGTAGCAGTATCTCCACAGTTGGAACCGTCATGGCTCCTTGTGCTGGTAAAGAAAGTGGAGTCCGGGGTGTCTGAGTCCTTGAATTTTCCCATAATAAGCTCCTTAAGGTATGTGAATCGGCGCTTGTTACGGCGCTCTCTCATCTTAGCTTTCTATTCCTGCCGATCCAACTTTTCAAGTATCTGATGGAGCAGTTGGTTTGTTGTAGGTGCTTGTGGTGCTGATGGAGGGATGTCCTCAGCCGGTTCTGTAGGCTGGCTAGTAGTGGCTGCTGGGAGTCTAATATATTTTCTGTTAGGGACGTATTGATCATCCCGTGGAAGCATGGCTTTGGTGTCCCCAGCTCTGTAGGAGACTCCGGCTGCTGAGACGAGATCTGAGACCAAGGCGGAAAAAGGTAAGTTGCCCGTAATCTGTACGTGTCCCATGGCATTCCGGATGTGTCTTGGTAGGTTTAGAGGCTGGTCTGTAAGGATGCACCATAGTAGAACGGCCATGTCGCAGTGAAGGAGGACTCGTGAGTGTTCAGAAAGACGTAATGGGACATGATCTGTGCCCATACGGGAGCCTCCAAGGTAAGTGCTGAAGCCGATATTCCCTTAGGACGGGAACGGTGGTATCCGAAGATCCATCTGCTGCCAGGTAGGGCGATAACTCTGAGAACGGCATCCCAATCAAATTGGTACATCTGGCGCTTGAGTGCGGCTTCTTGAAAGGCGTCCAATCCTTCTGGAGCAGGGGGAAGATCTAGAGCTCGTTGAATGGCCTCTTCTGTAATGGGACTTGCTTCTGACGTAGATAGATAGACTGCAGGGTTGGCAGGTGGAAATTAGAGTAGAACTCAACTACCCAAGAAAGATTAGCCTGCCTTGGCTGTCTCTGTAGAAAACCCCATTGTCTTCGTTCAATTTGTGGCTCAACAAAGGTAGCAATATTGGGTGGGAGGATAAGAAGGTATTCGTTGTTGTAGCTCCGTTCTGCCAGGATAGGGAACATCTGCTCACAGTAGCGATTGGAAAATCACGCAGTGTCCTTTGCTGGGAAGGTTTTCTCCTTTTCATCAACCTTTATAATCCTCTTAATTCTTTTTGTTGAGGGTTTGACTGCAGTTGAAGAAAGCTTTGCCACTAATGCTCTTTTTGTTCCTCTTCTTGCTGGTGGTTTGGGAGTAGCTTTCTCTTTTCCTTTTTTGGTGGCCATCCTGAAAAGGGAAAAAGAAAGTAACATGAATTCAAAGGGACAGAGCAAGGAAGAGGGTGGTATAAGTGATAATCAATGCACGGTAAAGAGGATGTCGTTAACACATGGTCATGACTACATGTGAAAAGTTCACCAATAGAAATATAGAAAGTGCATGTGATGACAATTAAATGCAAGGTGTTTATTGACATGCAGGCAAAGGCATGAGTAGCATAGATCAAGCATTTAATTTGTTAAATATGTTATCACTCGTAACAAACTAACCATCACGTTTGTATTGACAATTAAATTAAATTAATAAAATAGTAAAGGGAATTTATGAAAAGCAAGCATTGAATAGTAGAATAGAATAATTTAGAAAACGCATAATGCCATATGGGCTTTTTTCACAAACACATAGCATGCATGATGAATAAACTATTGAAAATAATAATTTGAACATGCAAGCAACCCTTTAAAAAAAGTAATATATAATTGCCAAACAATTTATGCAACAATCCACAAGCATATAATGAGAAATAATGACTCAAATAAGTTCTAACACCAAGTAAAAGAAAGAAAAAGAAAGAAAAAGAAAATATTGATAAGGAAAGCAAAAAGAAAAGAAAAGAAGAAAACATAAAAATAAGAAGGATAAGAGAAAAGTAAGGAAGGAAGAAGAAAAGAAAAAACTTGTTAATGGTGGTAAGAGAGAAAGTAGAAAGTGAAAAAGAAGGAAGAAGGAAGAAGGAGGATAAGCTGTGCGGCGCAAGTGACGCGGACGGGTGGGTCATGCGTTCGCGCGAATTGCACTTAGATGGATTGACGTGGTCGCGTCGGTCACGTGGTCGCGTGACACAGTTTATACTACGGGCACGAGGGCAGCCTCGCACTCGCACAACTCTCTGTTCGAAATCTTAATTTTGCCAAATTTTGGGTGACGCGATCGCGTGGGTCATGCGATCGCGTGAGTGGCCAATATTGGGATATAACGCGGACGCATGGGGCACGTGTTTGCGTGGTAAGGGCTGTGCGTCTAGCGCCAGTCCAGCACCACTCTAGCACAACTTTTGGCTATGCACCCTTTTCACGTCGATTACCAGGTCACGCGGCCGCGTGGGTGACGCAGTCGCGTGGGAGGCACCTGACGCGGGCGCGTGGGGCACGCGTTCGCGTGGGGCGATTTGTGCCAAAGGCACGCCTCTAGCCACGCTCTCCCGTGACTTTCTGATCACTTTCTTATTCTTTTTGAGCCAACTGCGATGCGGACGCGTCAGTCATGCGGTCGCGTCGCGTGAAATTATTATTTTTTAAATAAAAATATGCAAATGTAGATGCAAGCTAAATATGCGAATAAGGAAAAGAGTTATTAGAAAAGAAAACTAAGAATAAAGAAAAGAACGATCCTACCAAGGTGGGTTGTCTCCCACCTAGCACTTTGCTTTAACGTCTGTAAGTTGGACGCTCCATTAGCTCAGTCTTCGGCTATGTGTGGATCTTCCAGGAGGAAGATCTCAAGCTCCTTGTTTTTCTACAACTTCTCGCCATGGTACAGCTTTAAACAATGTCCATTAACTTTAATGAGTTCAGAGCTTGAAGGATGACTTAGGTGAAAAACTCCGTACGGCTCAGCCTTCTCTACTCTGTATGGATCTTTCCATCTTGATCTCAACTTGCCTGGCATGAGCCTCAGTCTAGATTTGTAAAGGAGGACTAAGTCCCCAGGTTGGAACTCTTTCCTCTTGATGTGTTGATCATGTACAGCCTTCATCTTTTCCTTGTACAGCCTTGAGTTCTCATAAGCTTCCAGGCGAAGGCTTTCTAATTCTTGCAGTTGTAACTTCCTCTCAGCTCCGGCTGTTTCAAATCCCATATTGCATTCCTTTACTGCCCAAAAGGCTTTGTGCTCTACTTCAACTGGGAGATGGCAGGCTTTTCCATAAACTAGGCGGAAAGGACTCATCCCAATGGGTGTCTTGTATGCTGTTCTGTATGCCCAAAGTGCATCTTGTAGCCTGGTGCTCCAGTCTCTCCTATGAGGTTTGACTATCTTCTGCAATATACGCTTTATCTCTTTGTTTGACACCTCGGCTTGCCCATTAGTCTGAGGATGGTAGGCTGTTGCAACTTTATGAATTATCCCATGCTTCTTCAGTAAGCTTGTTAGTTTCCTGTTACAAAAATGGGTGCCTTGATCGCTCATGATTGCTCGTGGAGATCCAAAGCGACAAATAATGTGGTTTATAACAAAGGAAACAACAGTGTTAGCATCATCAGTGCGGGTAGGAATTGCTTCCACCCATTTGGAAACGTAATCCACAGCTAACAATATATAAAAATGACCATTAGAATTTGGAAATGGACCCATGAAGTCAATGCCCCAAACATCAAAAAATTCACAGAAAAGCATAATTTGTTGAGGCATCTCATCCCTCTTGGATATATTACCAAATTGTTGGCATGGGAAACAAGATTTACAAAATTCAGTAGCGTCTCTAAAAAGAGTAGGCCACCAGAATCCACAGTCTAGGATTTTTCTAGCTGTTCTTTGAGGGCCAAAGTGTCCTCCACTCTCAGATGAGTGGCAGGCCTCTAAAATAGACTGGAATTCTGATTGAGGCACACACCGTCTGATTACCTGGTCAGCGCCACATCTTCATAAATATGGGTCATCCCATATATAATATTTAGACTCACTTTTCAGCTTGTCTCTTTGATGCTTAGTAAAGTTTGGAGGAAAAGTGCGGCTAACTAGATAATTAGCTACAAGTGCATACCAAGGGACTACCTCAGATACTGCGTGCAAATTATCAAATGGGAAATTATCAGCTATAGGAGTGGAGTCATGCTTAATGTGCTCAAGGCGACTTAAGTGGTCTGCCACTAGATTCTGGTTACCACTCGTATCCTTAATTTCTAAATCAAATTCTTGTAGTAGTAGTATCCAACGTATAAGCCTTGGTTTGGATTCCTTTTTAGCTAATAGATACTTTAGAGCTGCATGGTCTGAGTACACTACTACTTTCGTACCAAGTAAATAGGCTCGAAATTTATCCAGAGCAAAAACAATAGCAAGAAGCTCTTTCTTAGTAGTAGTATAATTAGACTGAGCGGCATCTAAAATTTTAGACGCATAAGCAATTACAAAGGGGTCTTTACCTTCACGCTGAGCCAGTGTTGCACCTGCTGCATGGTTGGAAGCATCGCACATTATTTCAAATGGCTGGCTCCAGTCTGGTCCTCTCACAATTGGAGCTTGAGTCAGGGCGGTCTTCAGCTTATCAAACGCTTATTTGCAATCCTCACTGAACTCGAACTCAATATCTTTCTGCAGTAGTCTGGATAAGAGAAGAGCTACCTTACTGAAGTCCTTAATGAATCTCCTGTAAAAACCTGCATGGCCAAGAAACGAACGGATTTTCCTCACAGAGGAGGGATAAGGTAAACTGGAAATAACATCCACCTTTGCTGGATCTACAGAAATGCCAGTATTAGACACAATATGTCCTAGTACAATCCCTTGTTTAACCATAAAGTGACATTTTTCAAAATTCAATACAAGGTTTGTACTGACACATCTATCTAACATTCTAGATAAACTATCCAAGCAAAGATTGAAGGAATCACCATATACACTAAAGTCATCCATAAAAACCTCCATACAGTCCTCAATAAGATTAGAGAAAAGACTCATCATGCACCTTTGGAAAGTAGCTAGTGCATTGCACAAGCCAAAGGGTATTCTCTTATAAGCATAAGTTCCAAAAGGACATGTAAAAGTGGTCTTTTCCTGCTCTTCAGGAGCTATATGAATCTAGAAATAGCCTGTGTAACCATCTAAGAAACAATAATGTGATTTACCTGACAAGCGATCCAGCATTTGATCAATGAATGGAAGAGGATAGTGATCCTTACGAGTGGCCTGGTTTAGGCGTCTGTAGTCAATGCAGACCCTCCAGGCGTTCTGAACTCTGGTTGCTATGAGCTCTCCATGCTCATTCTTCACTGTAGTGACTCCAGACTTCTTGGGCACCACTTGTACTGGGCTTACCCATTCACTGTCTGAGATGGGGTAGATGATATCTGCCTCCAGTAGTCTGGTCACTTCCTTTTTGACAACCTCTAAGATAGTGGGGTTCAGTCTTCTCTGGGGTTGATGGACAGACTTTGCTCCCTCTTCTAAAAATATTCTGTGCTCACAAACTTGAGGGTTGATACCTACTATGTCTGCCAAACTCCAACCAATTGCCTTCTTGTGCCTCCTCAGCATACTAAGCAACTGCTCTTCTTGTTGAGAAGTGAGTTCCCTTACAATGATAACTGGAAACTTCTGCTTGTCCTCAAGGTAAGCATATTTGAGGTGTGGAGGGAGGGGTTTCAATTCTAACTTCTGCTCATGGTCAGGCTCTGGGGTGTCTGGAGCTGGTAACAATGGTAAAGCACTTTCATTGTCCTCTGAGAATATCCCCACACTTGGACCTTGTCCTATGTTCTTCTCTTCAAATTCCTCCTGGTGAATTTCAGCCATGGTTTCATTTATGATGTCATACTGGAGGATAGAATGATCCTCTGGAGGATGCTTCATAGCTCCATTCAGATTGAAGATTACTACTCGGCCATCTATTTCTAAAGAGTATGTTCTTGAAAAAGCATCTAATTTGAACTTTGAGGTCTTCAGGAATGGTCTTCCTGGTAGGATTGATGATGGCTTCTTTAAATCATTTTGGGGCATCTCCAAGATATAAAAGTCAATGGGAAATGTGAGCCCCTTAATGCCCACTAATACATCTTCAGCAACTCCAGCCACTGTAATAATGCTTTTATCTGCTAACACAAAACGAGCTGCCGACCTTTTTAAGGGACGGAGCCTCAAATTATCATATATAGACAAAGACATTATACTAACACATGCTCCTAAATCACACATGCAGTCAGAAAATATCACACCACCAATAACACAATTAACCATACATGGACCTGGATCACTACACTTTTCAGGTATACCTCCCATTAAAGTAGATATAGAACTACCTAAAGGAATAGTTTCTAATTCATTAATTTTGTCTTTATGTATACATAAATCTTTTAGAAACTTTGCGTACTTAGGTACCTGTTGAATAACATCAAAAAGGGGAACAGTTACCTCAACCTTTTTGAATATTTCTACCATTTTGGGATCAGGTTCCAATTGCTTCCTGGGCTTCCTTGCAAGTTGTGGAAATGGAATGGGAATGGTGTCCTTCACAGCTTCAGCGTCCTCTGGTGCTTCTTCCCATGGTTGAACTTCTTCTTCATCAACTATGTCCTGTATGTCCTTTTCCTCTTCAACATCTTCTACCTCCACCACCTCTTCAGCTGAGGCGTGTTCTGGTGGGTTTGGCTCCTTCTGATTCCTCTCCTGCAGTGTGGTTCCGGACCTTAGGGTGATGGCATTGATGCCACCCTTTAGATTGGGTAATGGTTGAGAGGGGATTCCACTAGAGCTCAAAGGCTGGTTATTGGAGTTATTCATTGATCCAATCTGTGAGATAAGAGCTTGCAAGGTAGAGTTTAGACCATTTAGAGTAGAATTAAGGTTATTTTTCATGGCCTGTTGTCTCCGATCAATAGATTGTAGTAACTCATCATTAGCAGATGAAGAAGGATAAGTAATCTGAGAGGTCTGCTATTGGTTATTCAGTGGTCCTTGGGATTGCCTCAAGTGAGGTGCTCTGTATGGCTGGTTCTGGTTCTGGTTCTGCTGCCTGTTGTTGTTATTATTTCACCTCTGATTTCCCTGATTGTCTTTGCCTCCTCTGTTATTGTTGTCCCTCTAATTCTGGTTAGAATTGTCCTGCCATCCATGGCTGTAACTGCCACCTTGATTGTACCCTTGGTTGGGGTGGTCATAGAAGTTATGAGTGGCTGCCACGGTGTTATCTTCTTGCTGGAGCTGCGGACATTCATAAGTATAATGGCTATAATCAGCACAGATTCTGCAAACTCTCTGTGGGACTAATTGTTGGCTTTGTTGTGGTGGAGAAGGTTGAGCTTGCTGACTTTGTTGTTGATTCAATTGCATCTGCTTCAGTAAGTTGGTCATTTCACAGATACTCTGAGTTAGAGCAGCAGTCTCTCTGCTAGAGGATACTTCTGCAACAGCTTTTGAACGGCCTTGTTTCTGCCTGTGATTCTGAGTAGATTCAGCTAAGTCGCTGATCAATTGCCATGCCTCATCAGTGGTCTTGTACTTTTTCATAGACCCATTGCTAGCACTTTCCAATGTGGTCTTATCTTAGGGCCTCATACCCTGAGTTACGTAGCCGAACAACAATATCTTGTCAATCATATGGTGGAGGCATGCTTCCAGAAGATTGTTGAAGCGCTCCCAGTATTCATAGAGAGTCTCAGATTCGTCCTGAACAATCATGGAAATGTCTTTCCTCAGTTTATCAGTAACTTCAGCTGGAAAGAATTTTTCCAAAAATTCTCTTCTAAGTGTATCCCAGTCGGATACAGTTGCTGCGGGTTGAGTGTAGTACCACTCTCTCGCCTTTCCTTCAAGAGAGAATGGGAAGGCTTTTAACAAAATTGAAGTTTCATCTGCACCATCACACCTGACAGTAGAATAGGCTACTTGGAAGTCTCTAAAGTGCTTGATAGGCTCTTGAGCAGGTAAGCCATAAAACATGGGCATCAAATTGAGCAGTGCTGCTTTTTATTTCAAAGTCTGTAGCCACCGCTGGGTGATGCGCTTGAAATGGTTGCATTGAAAAATCAGGGGCTCCAGCCTCCTGGATAGTAATTCTCTTAGGTGCTGCCATGTCACCTACACGTAAATCAACCGAATCAGCAGAAAGGGAGCCTGTTTCTTCCTCAAGTGACGTTTCAGATCCGCCCTCAGAGAGGACTAACCGACGCCAAGCTTGCCTTATTCGTGAAATAGTTCTTTCAATCTCAGGATCGAATACTGGCAAGCTTGGATCAGGAAGTGAACGCATCATCTAACGAAAGAAACATGCAGCTCATAGTAGCAAAATAAAATAAAATGCAAATAAATAAATTCCAATTAATAAGTTTAGCACTCTATTGCAACTCCCCGACAACGGCGCCAAAAATTGACGTGACGGAAATTGGTGAGTTAAGAAATTAATATAAGAGATACATTGCAAGTACAGTTCTTAACCAACCAGAAATCCGCTTATCAATTTAGAGGGTTGTCACAAAATTTAAATTAAAATACTGGGAGTATGAGTCCCAGGTCATCTCCCAACGAGTTGTAGAAAGATGTGCTACTTTATTAATCAGATGTTTTAAAAAAATGGTTTGAGTTGAATAACAGGAAATTAAATTAGAGAATTTATGTAATTTTAAATAAAAGCCTTGGCTGGGAGTAGATTAGTTGGAAGCCCTATTCTTGTTGGAGTACTCTCAAGATTAATTGATAATTGAGGGTTGTTCTGTTTAGTTATCCCTTACTAGGTAAGGAAAAGTCAAACAAGTTGGAAAGCTATTTCTATTCACAAGTCCCAATCCGCTAAATTGAAAAGGATTGGTGTCAGCGGCTAGAAGGCAAACCAACAATAAACCCAATTACAATTTTTATTTTAAGCATTCCAACTCAAGATCTTCCTTTCAATCAACTCCCATCCAAGTTATGGAACTACTCGCTCATTGTGAATGTAGAATTCTTAACATAGGAAAGGGAAATATAGAAAGACATGATAAACAATAATCAAAGGGATCAATTAAAAATAAAGATAGTTCTTGTATTAATAAACTCTAAAAATAATTCAATAATAATTATAAATAAACAAAGGACATGGAAGAGTAAGAGACAGGTAAAGAAAGCAAACTAGAATGACGAAGTCTTGCTGAGGTAATAACTCTTCTCAATATCCCAATGCGAAAAGCAATCAAAATAAAATCCTAAGAACTATGAATGTGTAGAGAGAAAACCTAGAGGAGGAGTAAAACTAGATCTAAAACTGAGAATTGTCTGTAATGAATTGTTCTTTTTCGTTTTTCCATGTTCCTTGGCTCTAGTCTGCTTTTCTGGGCCGAAAATTGGGTCAAAACAGGGCCCAAAATCGCCCCCAGCGAATTCTGCAGATTCTGCAGATCGCGCATGTCACGCGATCGCGTCATTCATGCGGACGCGTCATTCGGCGTTTTGCCTTGCCACGCGTGCGCGTCGTCCACGCCTCCGCGTCACTTGTGCAATTCCAATCCGCGCGGTCGCGTGAGCCATGCGTCCGCATCGCTGCGATTTCCTCTATGTCGCGCGGTCGCGTGAGCCATGCGTCCGCGTCACTTCTCGCTGGTCATCTCCTCAATTTCTTGTGTTCCTTCTATTTTTGCAAACTTCCTTTCCAATCTCCAAGTCATTCATGCCCTATAAAGCCTGAAACACTTAACACACAGATCACGGCATCTAATGGAATGAAGGAGAACTAAAATACATAATTAAAAGTCTTTCGGAAGCAAATATTCAATCATGTAATAATTTTAAGAAGGAAATATAAATGCATGCCAATCATATGAATAAGTGGGTAAAGAATTGATAAAACCATACAATTAAGCACAATATAAACCATAAAATAGTGGTTTATCAGTCTCCTTCATGCTACGTTCTTCATTAGATTCTCCACATGAGGCCATGGGATTCCTTGAGTGTCTGAACGTCGGGAACCTAATTGATTTATCGCTTGCTCCAGTTGATGAAGGGTTGCATGAAATTGATCCGCTGTTTCCTTGAGATGATCCTGTGATTCTTGTTGTGCTCGGCTATCATAAGTAGGATCATAGTGCTCTTGGATTGATGGATATGGACATAGTGTATATGGAGGTAGTGGTTCTTGGGAGTAATTGGGTTGGAATTGGGGTAGCTCTATGTATGGTTCATACGGTTCATAGGGTGGTTGGTATGGTGGATAAAGGTTGGGGTTATATGGAGGTGAATGGTGTAAAGGGGCTTGTGGGTATGGTGGTTCAAAATTATGTTGGGGAGGTGGTTCATAAGCATATGGTGGGGCTTGTTGGTAACTACTAGGGGGTCCACCATATTCATCATCTTGGCATGCTCCTGGAATGGCTCTTGACCATAGTAATTTGGTGGAGGTGGGTTGTCACGAAAGGGTCTATCATAACTATTGTCCTGGTATGCATCACAAAATGGTTGTTGGTGATAGCGCCTTGGAGGGGGTTATTGCCAAGAGGGTTGATGAAATCCTTGTGGCTCCTCCCATCTTTGATTCTTCCAACCTTGATGCCTGTTCTCATTATAGCTTCCATTCCTTACAACAACATTGGAACCAAACTTAAAGCCAGAGGGGTGAGAATTCATAGTAGCAAAAGAAATAAAAACTAATAGAAATTAATGAAAATAAACTCCTAAAACTAGAAATACTAACAAAGAAACGAAAAAACAGATATTTACAATAACCAATAATAAGGCACACGTTTGCAATTCCCCGGCAACGGCGCCATTTTGACGAGCGGATTTCTTGAAGGTAAAGAATTTTGCAAATAAATTCCCGTTGTAAGTATAGTTTCTAAACCAACAAAGAATCCTTTCGTATAAAAAATTGTTTGTCACTAAAGCAAACCCAATAAAATTTATAACCGAAGTATTCAAACCTCGGGTCGTCTCTCAAGGAATTGCAGGGAAGTATGATTTATTATTGGTTATGGAAAAAGTGTCCTTTTGGGTTTTGAAATAGGGAACAAGGAAATAAATTGACAAGAAAGTAAATTAATAATCATGAAAACCCTTGCAAGGTATAAGAACTGGAAATCCCATCCTAGTTATTCTTATCAATTGTGATGAGAATTATTTATTGCTCCTACTTAGTTAACCCTTGCTAAATAAAGGAAAGTCAAGTGGACTAATCAATGGGATTCCTCAAGTCCTAGTCAACTCCTATGGAAAGATTAGCTTTAGAGGGATCCAAATCAATCAACAAATTCTATTTTTCAATCAACAAAGAGTTTGATAACTCAAGTGTCACCAATTACTCAACCAAAGTCAAAGGGGAGAAATCTAAATTAAATTAAAAGCATCAATAACATAAATAGAAGAAAATAATTATAACTCTGAAAATACCTCAAATTGCATTAAATAGAAAATCAAATTAAACATGAGAATTCATAAATCAAGTAGCAACATAAAGTAATCATCAAAGGAATTAGATAAACTAGAAAGCTAGAACAAATAAAAGTAGAAAAGAATTAAATTAAAGGAACATTGAACCTGGAATTGAGAAGGAGTAATCCTAAAACTAAGAAAAATCCTAAATCCTAAAACCTAGAGAGAGGAGAGAGCCTCTCTCTCTAGAAAACTACATCTAAAACCTAAAATTGTGAATTATGAATGTTGTCCAATGAATGGATTGATTCCCCCACTTTGTAGCATCTAAAATGTGTTTTTTGGGCTGAAAACTGGGTCAAAAATAGCCCAAAAATTGCTCCCAGCGATTTCTGATACGTCCAGCACGCGGCAAAGTCACGCGTACGCGTCGTCCATGCGTATGCGTGGATTGAATTTTCTCTAGGTCATGCATGCGCGTCGCCTATCTTCAGGGCAGCTATGGAAAATTATCTATCGTTGCGAAGCCCTGGATGTTAGCTTTCCAACGCATCTAGAACCGCCTCATTTGGACCTCTGTAGCTCAAGTTATAGTCGATTTAGTACCAAGAGGTCAGGCTGGACAGCTTTAGCAGTTCCTTCAATTTCTTGTATTCCTTCCACTTTTGCATGCTTCCTTTCCATCCTCTAAGCCATTCCTACCCTATAAACCCTGAAATCACTTAACACACATATCAAGGCATCGAATGGTAATAAGAGGGGATTAAACATAGCAAATTTAAGACCAAAGAAACATGTTTTCAATCATAGCACAAAGTTAGGAAGGAAAATGTAAAACATGCAATTTACATGAACAAGTGTGAGAATAGTGGATAAAATCCACTCAATTAAGCACAAGATGTAGCACAGAATAGTGGTGCATCACTCTCCTAAACCTAGGAGGTTTAGAAACTCATATTGATAGAAAATACAAGGTGAAAAACGAAATTATGGTAAAGGATAGGCGAAGATCATGTAAAATATCCCTTAAATACTAAACTAATGACTAAGGATTACATAAGAAGGGTAAAACAGTCTTTTATTGCTAAAATCCACTTCTGGAGCCCACTTGGTGAGTGTTTGGGTTGAGCTTTGATGAGATCCACGTGCTAGGAGGCCTCTTGGGCATTGAACACTGGCTAGGGGTCCTCTTTAGGCGTTTGGACGCTGGTCTATTCTCCTTGGGCGCTAGACGCCTGAAAGGGGGCAGGAGGCTGGCGTTGGACGCCAGTTTTGAGCCTTCTAATCTGAAGCAAAGTATAGACTATTATACATTCCTGAAAATCTCTGGAAGTTAGCTTTCCATACCCGTTAAAAATGCTCCATTTGGACTTCTGTAGCTCTAGAAAAGCTCTTCCGGGTGCAAGGAGGTCGGATCCAGACAGTATCTGCAGTGCTTTCTCTGTCTTTGAATCAGACTTTTGCTAACAGCTCCTCAATTTTAGCCAGAAATACCTGAAATTGCATAAAAATGCACAAACTCAAAGTAGAATCCAAAGATATGAATTTAACACTAAAATTTATAAAAACTTAATAAAAATTAAACAAAACATGCTAAAGACTATATGAAAACAATGCCAAAAAGCGTATAAAATATCCACTCATCAGATCCCTAGCTTCTTCATCACAGAGAGAGGCATCAGATTTATACTTGATCCAAGGTTGCATAGTGCCTTCTCAAATGTGATGGTTCCTATAGTGCAGGGAATCAGGAAGCTTCCGGGATCTGGCAATTTCTGAGGTAGTTTTGATAAAGCAAAACCCGTCGGCTTAGAATTTCTTCTCGGTAAAAGAGAAATAACTTCGTTGCAAGTATAGTTCCAAACTGACAAGTAATGCTCAATCAAAGTTTAATTTTTGGTTGTCACAAGTCCAAGCCAATAAAGATAACTGAGAGTATTAGTCCCGGGTCATTCTCCATAGGAATTGCAATCGAGTGCTCAATTATTGGTTATGAGTTTCAAGGAGGTTGGGTTGATAAAACATGAATTTAAATGACAAGAAAAGTAAATCAAGCAATTAAAGATAACAAATAATAAAAATAGGCATTCATGGCAAGGATTGAGAATCAAGGCTTTCTATCCTAGTCATTAATCATGATACAATAATTAACAAGAGCTAATCCTATTTAGTCATCTCCAACATAGGAAGAAGGTATAATGTTATCTTCACTTGAGAGAAAGTCAAATAAGACTAGTTAGTCTCAATCCAAAAGTCCTAATAAACTCACTAATTGAATTAGCAAGAGATTAGAGTCAATGGAAATAATATTAACTAACAACTCTAGATTACCAACATGAGTTGGGTATCAATGACTCAAGATTTCCTAATTTCTCTTTCCAAGCCAAGAATGCTAAAAAACTACTCTAAAACTCAACCAAGCATTTTATCAAACACTTGGAAGGTATAAAAGGAAAACATCATAAAAGTGCAAGAATAATAAATTCTACAACTACCCAATGCAAGAAATTAACAATAACAACTAAGGAATTAACCATAAGAACATCAAACATAAATTGTATTAATTGAAATTAAAATCAACAAAGTGCTCAAAAACATGAAACATGGCAAAATAAAAGAAATAGCAAGAGAAACTAGGAGAATTAAAGTATTAGAACAAGAAATTGAAAAGAAAACAAGATGAAAACAAGAAATTAAACCTAGATCTAAGAGAAATTAACCTAATTCTAACCTAATTCTAGAGAGAATAGGGATTCTCTCTCTGGAAAACTACCTACAACATGATACTAACCTAATCTAATTGCTCCCCCCTTGTCCAATCTTGAATTCTACATCAAATAGCCTCAGAAATGAGTTGGATTTGGGCCTAGGAAGCTCAGAAATCGCCTCCAGCATATTGCCTTTAATGAGGTCACGTGATTAGCGTCACGCGTGCGCGTGGTCGACGCGTGCGCGTCGCTGGCAAATTTCCTCCTCACGCATACGCGTGGGTGACGCGTGCGCGTGGCCTTCAATTCTCCAAATGCTCATTTCTTCATGAATTCTCCACTTTGCATGCTTTTCTCTTCACTTCTTCCATTCAATACTTGCCTTATGAATCTGAAATCACTCAACAAACATATCAAGGCCTCGAATAGAATTAAAGTGAATTAAATTTAGCTGTTTTAAGGCCTAAAAAGTATGTTTTCATACTTAAGCACAAATTTAGGGAGAATTATAAAACTATGCTATTTCATTGAATGAATGTGAGATAAGTTGATAAAATCTCCTAAATTAAGCACAAGATAAACCACAAAATTGGAGTTTATCAAGCTTCTTTTGCACTAGTGCACTGCACTCCTCAGTCAGCACCACAGTTTCATCTCCCCTCTGGGCCTTCTTTTCAGAGAATATATTTTTCAGACAGGCCATATAGGGAGGCTTCTTCTCCAACACTTCAGCAAAAGGAATATTGATCTATAACTTCTTAAATATTGCCAAGAATTGAGCAAGTTGCTCATCCTTGGTCTCCTTTTGCACTTCAAAAAGTGTCGTGCTTCATGCTCTTTTATCACTACTGGGGCGTGTACTAGTGCACTGCCCGTCTCCTCTTTAGCCCTTTTCTCCTTCAAATCCTCAGCAACATCCTCCTCCTTAGGCACGACCTCTTTACCCATGGTGAGACCTTTGCACTCTTCTCTTGGATTTACCTCTGTGTTGCTTGGAAGAATGTTAGGAGGTCTCTCAGATATCCTGCTACTCAACTGACCCACTTGTATTTCCAAGTTCTGAATTGAAGACCTAGTCTCTTGCATAAAGCTGTGAGTGGTCTTGGAAAGGTCGAAAACTATTGTGGCTAAGTCAGAGAGCATGTGTTTGGACATCTCTATCTGCTATTGAGAGGGTTGGAATTGCCTGTTGTTGTACCTATTTTGATTGGTTCCACCCTGGTTATTGTTGAAGCCCTGTTGAGGCTTCTACTGCTCCCTCCACCCAAAGTTAGGGTGATTCCTCCATCCCTAATTGAAAGTATTTGCATAGGGATCATTGTTGGAATTTCTAGAGAAATTTTCCATGTAATTTACTTCCTCCATGGTGAGTTGTGCAATGTCATAAACGTCCCCTTGAGTGTGGTTCTGAGTCATGCCATAGGATGCACCTTGAGTGTTGACGGCTGAAACCTGTATCCCGGTCAAGTGCTGAGAGATCATGCTTATCTGCTGGGACATGAGCTTGTTTTGAGCCAAAATAGCATCAAGTGTGTCCACCTCCATGACTCCTCTATTTTGAGTGGTCCCAATGTTCATAGGGTTCCTCTCGGAAGTATACATGTGCTTGTTGTTGGCAACCGTCTCAATAAGCTCATCTACCTCCTCAGGCGTCTTCTTCATGTGTAGAGAACCACCTGCAGAGTAATCCAATGACATCTTGGCCATTTCAGAGAGGCCATCATAAAATATTTGCAGCTTGGTCCAGTCTAAAACCATGTCTGCGGGGCATCTCCTTATCATCTGCTTGTATCTCTCTCATGCCTCATAGAAGAACTCTCTCTCTTTTTGTCTGAAAGTCTGAACATCCACTCTAAGCTTACTCAGCTTCTGGGGTGGAAAGAACTTGGTCAGAAATCTAATAACCACCTTATCCCATGAGTCCAAGCTTTCTTTGGGTTGAGAATCAGGCCACTACTTTGCTCTGTCCCTTACAACAAAAGGAAAGAGCATGAACTTGTAAACTTCAGGATTCACCCCATTCGTCTTGACCGTGTCACATATATGTAGGAAGTCAGATATGAATTTGTTGGGGTCCTCCTGCTGGAGTCCATGAAACTGACAGTTCTGCTGCACCAGAGTGACCAGTTGAGGTTTAATCTCGAAATTGTTGGCACCAATGGTAGGTACAGATATACTGTGCCAATAGAAGTCAGCTGTGGGTGCAGTGTATGAGCCAAGCACCTTCTTTGATTACTCTTCAGCGTTCGGATTCCCTCTATTAGCTACCATAGTGGTCTCTTCAGCTTCCTTCTCAAAAGTTTCCTTCAGATTTTCTCCGGCTTTGTAACCTTTAGCATGTTGCAGATGCCGCCTCAAGGTTCTTTCAGGTTCAAAATCAAACTCGAGAAGGGGTTCTTTGTCCCTGTTCCTGCTCATAAACAATAAGAAACAAAGAAAAAGTGGGAGTCTCTATGTCAGAGTATAGAGAACTCCCTGTCAGATATTCTATGTAAAAAGAGAAAATTAAAACAAAGTAGGCAATTAACAAGAAAATTTGAAAATAAGAATGCAAGATTTAACCTAAAAAATTTTTAAAATTAGAAGAAAAAGGATTTTTTTTAAATTTTGAAATTCAATAAGAAAGAGAAAACACTAAAAAAACACCAAACTTAAAATATGAAATTAAATAAAAATAAAATAACTAAAACAAAATTTGAAAATAAAGAAAAAGATAAATAAGATAAAAATAAAAAATTTAAAAGAAGAACAAAAGCAAAAATAAAAAATTAAAAGAAAAAGTAAATGAACAAAACAAAAAATACCTAATCTAAGCAACAAGACAACTGGTAGTTATCAATCACGAACAATCTCCGGCAACGGCACCAAAAACTTGGTGCGCGAAATTAGAGCTCGCACAACATAACCGGCAAGTGCACCGGGTCATCCAAGTAATACCTCAGGTGAGTGAGGGTCGATTCCACGAGGATTATCGGACTGAGCAAGCAATGGTCGTTTTATTGGACTTAGTCAGGCAAACAGTAAAAAGAGTTGTGTTGTTGTAAATGCACAAACAAGTGAACAAGAAAATAAAGAAAGCAATTAAAGGGTTTGGTGTAAAACGATGATGAGAAATTGATTAAGGTTTTGGAGATGTTTACTTTTTCCGGATTAAAATGCCTTACTAACTATTTTAACAATGAATGATTCATTGGAAAACTAAAAGTGATTAAACCCTAATCTCTTAGCGATTTAATCTCCTATAATCCTCATCAAACGCCATTCTCGTGGCCACTCAATTCCGATTAGAAGGTTAAGTTCAGAAAACTAGTTAACGCCATAAAAACCCTAATTACCCAAAGCTAACAGGATTTTATGTCACATATCCCAATTAGTTCATGTAATTAGCAATTTAGAAGGAAATTGTTTTTAAGCTGTAGTTCAAGCGAGATAACTCGGTCGAGAATCACAAGAACTCAAGTAGAAAAAGGTCATACTCTCGTTCCACCCAATTCATGAGATTAAGAACGAAAATAATTCTTAGAATAGAATCAAAATATTAATTAAAATAGAAGAATAATAGTTCTAATCCATAGAAATAAACAGAGCTCCTAACCTTAACCAGGAGGTTTAGTTGCTCATAACTTACAGAGAAAATATGGTTCTGAAAAGTGCGGAAGGAAGAAGATCCTAAACCTAAGTAATCTTTTCCTTCAAATACTAACCTAATAATAAATGCTAGACCTAAAAGATATTATTTGTAAATAGAAATTATAAAAGGAAAATAAAATAAAATTAATAAGTGCTAAATCCACTTGGAGGCCCAAAGAGGTGTAAAACAGGCTGCTGCTGGAGTTTAACTTCAGGAATGGGCATGAGACGCCAGGGGAGGAGTATAACGTTGCTGGCCTATGCCCCCCTACTGGTGCCAAATGCCAGGTGGGCGTTCAACGCCCAGGGAGGGTGCTGCCAGCATTTTCCTTTCTTGCTCCAGGCTCCTCCAAACTGCTCCGAATTTCACCTAAAACCATAAAAACACAAGGAAAACTCAAAGTAGCATCCAAAGGTAATTTTTACACTAAAATCAAGTAAAAATAAATAAAATCTAACTCAAAACAATATAAAAATAACTAGAAAAAGGGTGTAAGATGCTCACGCATCATACGACTATGGGCATTTTCAGGTGGAGCAACTTCTATGTCGCCATGTTATTGCATGTTATGCTGACCAGCGACTAGACTGGCAGGTGTATGTAAACGATGTATAAAAGATGTCAGAGATTCGGAAGGTCTACAAAGTTGAGTTTGTCCCGTTGGGCGACACGGAGACATGGCCTGATTACCCAAGACTGACGATGGTCGCGAATCCTGCCTTGAGACAAAAGTCAAAAGGTCATCCCAAATTGACTCACCATCTGAATGAAATAGATTCACAGGAAATGCGTGGTCCCTGGGTATGCTGTCTTTGAGGGAGACAGGAAAATAGTCACAGTAGATGTTCTCAACGTGCTGGACCAAGTGGGGTTGGTGGCAGTGGTGGCTCGTATAGTTTTGTTTCTAGTAGTGGCTTGTAGGGTCATAGTCGTAGTATTTTTAATATCTATGTAATTTAAGTCAATGAATTTCAATGCTGCATTTCAATGTAGTTATTTTCAGTTAATTAGTTCAATTAGGAATTTCAATATCTATGTAATTTTAAGTTAATGTATTTGAGTTAATGCATTCAATTATAAGTTTGACTCAAACTGAAAGTTAATACAACAAATAGAACAATGAAAATAAACAAAGTTCGACTAATGGGAAGTTAAACAAAGTTCAACTAGCTAAAAATTAAAACAAGAAATACAGCAATGAAATAAACAAACTTCGAGGAAACCCTAAACTAAAACAGGAAATACAACAATGAAGTAAATAAAGTTTGACTAAACTAAAAACTAAT